>NC_092502.1:149580133-149883926 GCF_047511675.1 Marmota flaviventris
GAGAATGCTGAGAGGCATACACAACTCCTGTGGTGTTCTTTAATACCCAAACACCAAACATCACCACAAAGTCTTTATAAGACTACCAGCATGTGATTAATCCAGTCCCAAACCTAAAACCAGGTAAGGAGAAAAAAGCTGGTAAGAATTTGCAGCCAGAATTAAGGGCTGGGAAAAAGAACTCTAGAAATAATGATAGAAGTAAGCAACTAGGAGAGAAAACTGAATAGATGGTGTGAACATATCTAGACCTGTGATTTGAGTGAGCAATGGAGAGACCTAACGGCCCTCCCAAAGAGACCACTGAGTTTGGCCAAGTTGAAGGAATCATGCTGGGGACCTGAAGTTCTGCTGATTTGTGTCAGGCTAGAACAACCTTGCAGATCAATTTTTCAACCGTTAGATGAAGAGCTGTCATTCAGACAACCCTTTCTCATTTCTTACAAAACACCACTGAAAGCAGTGGCTCTTTACGCATACTCTCTAAAGTTAGTCTTTTTCGTTGTTATTTTTTAATATATTTTTAGTTGTAAATGGACACAATGCCTTTAATTGGTTTATTTATTTAATTTATGTGGTGCTGAGGATCAAACCCAGTGCCTACTGCTGAGCCACAAACCCAGCCCAGATCTGTCATCTTAATGCACTCTCTGAAAAGCAGATTAGTGTGGATTGAGGGAAGGAAAGGGGTCATCCTTCTTATAATTCCTCCCCCTAAGAAATTGCTCGGTTACTGAACTAATGGGCTCTTAGAAACTGAGAAAGAATAAAAAGTTCTCTAAGAAACCCACTAAACACTCAACTATACTATATTTCCCATTGTACTTGTCTTTCATATTCTTGTCTTTCATTTTCTCTTCCTTTAAGTAAAGGAGACCAAAATTCATATTTCTTGAAAAAGACTGAGGGCTAACCGAGATTGAAACTACATTTCTCACATAATTTATTATAATGATATTAATGTAATTATATTCTCTTGGGTCAAACAAAAAAGTTACAAATCTATATAAGATACCATAAAGCTGGGCACAGTGGTGCATGCCTATAATCCTGGCAGCTCCGGAGGCTGTGGCAGGAGGTTCATGGGTTCAAAGCCAGCCTCACCAAAGGTGAGGCACTAAACAACTCAGTTTGACCCTGTCTCTAAATAAAATACCAAATAGGGTTGGGGAAGTGGCTCAGTGGTCTAGTGCCCCTGAGTTCTATCTCTGGTACCAAAAATAAATAAATAAATAAAAATTTTTAAAAATAAAATACCATAGATACACTATGGACCCATAAATCAATAGTTTTAATCCAAAAAATTGGCTAATCTAGTGTTTCTTTTGAAGCTATTCCCAAAATGTTTGAAAAATCGTTTTTGATGAAAGCTACCCCAAGTTCTGGAAATCATCTGAAAAGTTCTGGATGCCCCTTGCTACATCTAAATTTCTTATTTAAATAAGCTGCATGTGCTCAGAATGATTACAGGAAAATAAAATATTTACCAGGACTGTGCGATCATAGTATGGTTTGGTTTAAAAATAATTTGGAATGAGAAAACAGAAATTAACAAATACATATCTGCTTTGTAATTTCCTATAAAATCTAATTAGTCAGTTGTTCTATAAACAAAAATATGGGGGAAAAAAGCTAAATAAAAACTTGAAAATTGGAAAATACCCTAAAAACCCTTATAAAAAATGAGTCATCCAGAATGACTCTTACAAAAACTTTTCATCTTGATAATGAACTTGGAGTCATAACAAAGAACAATGAAAATATAATCTCTTTCTTTTTTTGTATAAAACTAAAATTTATCAAGGATCATTTGGAGATCTATGAAAACTGTTTTAAAAGAATAAATCCCAAATATTACAGTTTTTAATTTGTTATATTAAAGTTTTGGAACTTTTGTGGTATTACAATAATACCAAAATCAAATGTGGTAATTCCACGTGTGTTTTTACCAAGATTAACTTTGTGAAAATTGGTTCACACATAATGACAGAGGAAAGACAGAAACAGATGCAGAATTTTCTACTTAAGTCCTTGAGGTATTTAATTCTTAGTATTGTAGTAGTCTCTGGATCCCTTTAGGAATCCAAATCTCCTGATAAGCAAATTGACCTACTCTTACACACTGAGGGCTTATGAACTCCTGAAGCTAATTTATAAAATCATGATAAGAGCATTTGGCCCAAGGTAAACTCCTGGTATAAGAGACAGAAACATCAAGCAAATATTTAGATATTTTGTAACAGCCTTGGCAAAGTGTGAACTCCATCAGCCCAGAACCAGTCAAGATCTTGGGGCTCCTCATCTATGCTAGTAACCAAGGGAGTTTTAGGAGGAAGTGATTTAATAGCCCCTATAAGATTGGAAGAATGGCCCAGGTTGATGATAAGACTCGAAGAATGGTTTTTTTTTTTTTTTTAAGATACAGAGAAAACTGGGTAACTTGTAGGTTTTAGGCTGGGACTGGTGCTAGAAATTGTCCACTAGGCAGTGGTCACTCCCCTGCCCCACCCTCCACTCTTACCTATGTCTCTCAGTATCTAAAACATGGTGGCTTACAGTTGATTTCTTTGGACCTGCAAAGATATGGGGCTGGATTTTTCCAGTCATGTCTTTGAAGAAGAAAGCTAGAGTAAAACTATAACAATTGGAAAGGGAAATTCTTTGATATTGGAGTCTTCATTCTAACTATTCCTTGTGACTCTTGGGATGAATTCTGCCCTCTGTAATAGATGAGAATAAGTGATAGAGCCAACCTTACCCTCCATCAATGGAGAGGCAGAGGTAAGACCAGAGTTTCACATGAAGAAGAAGCGAGAGTCATCAACACTTCTTCCCATGGTGGGTCCACCCATAGTATCTAGCGGGACGATGTCAGTGTAGTATCTAGTAGTACAAGAGGCATCAGGAGGAAATAGTGCTTCTCTAGTCCTAGTACCTGGGATAGGATATGCATAGAGTAGGTGCTTTCTATCATCTCTGGAAGGAAGTAATGGGGAGAGCAAAGAGAAGGTGGAAATGGAGTAAAATACACCAGGACTGTGACCAAAGGATATATTAATTTTGGATATATTGACCAAACTGTCATAACAAAAATATAAACCGGGTGAGTTAGACAACGGAGATTTATTTTTTTCAATTCTGGACTCTAGACGCTTAAGTGCAGAGTATTAGCAGGTTTTGTTTCTTCTGAGGTCTGTGTCCATAATGACCACCCTCTTGTTCTTTTTTCTGTGTACACGCACACTTTGTTTCTCTCTGTATATCTAAATTTTCTCCTATAAAGACACTAGTAAGATTAGATTATGGTCCATCTTACTGATCTCATTTTAACTTATTTCTTTAATGGCTCCACCTCCAAGTAAAGTCACATTCTACAGTCTGAGTGGTGAGGGCTTCAACAATGAATTTGGGGGGAATATCCTTTTCCCATAACAAAGAGAAAATACAAGTTTAGATGCATATTTGTCTTGTGTTTTCTCCCTTCTCATCCTAAAATTTTGGCTGGGAGATTAAACTTCAAGATGAGACACAGCAAAGGGCCCCAGACCTTCAGGTGACATGAGCAAAGATACCAAAAAGTCCCTCTCCAGATCTCCCTCTAGGACACCCTACTGACTCTGTAGAAAGAGTTTCAAATACCAGGGGTGACCACGGCCAACCATCCAGACAAATGTCCAGACACCAATCTCAGAAGTTACCCAAGATTGGACTTTTCCAAGATATGAGGCCCTCTGTGAAAGGGCCTAATGATTTACTGGTGTGGGATATCTGTACTTTTGGGAATGTCTTCATTCCCTAGTCAGGAAGATACAGCCTTGACATAATTCTGCCCTTCTGCCAGCATTCTTATAGAATACTTTTTTCTGTTGTGCTTCTTTAAATGACTTGCACTGGAAATCCCCTATTTTGTTATCTATTTCAAGGCTTCCTATTTGTAGCTGCGTGCTAGCACAGTGTGCAGTGGGTCAGTCATGAGGCTCAATGATGACCTAAAGCACTGATGACACCTGTGTCTGCCACCAATTACTTAGCCCTTCTGAGTTTCCACTTTCACATCTGTTACCATGGGAGTAATGTACTCTAGGTTATAAAGCCTCCAGCAATATGACACAAAGACACACTCTGGCAACCACCAACCAGTCCTGGGGATGACATGCTCTCAATGCAAACAGTGAAAACCTCCCTGTATGAAATCATATAGTACAGAATTCAGTAGTTTTCCTCCCCACCCACCCTACCATAATGTATTTAATTTCTCAGAACTTTTCAACCCTTAGTATTTTAAAACTTATCCACTTTATTTCCTAAGACATTAATAGAGGTTACCAAAGAATTAATTATACCTTAAAAGTTTCAGACTAAGTGCCTGCTGTTCTTGTACAGTCAACCAGACTCTGTTGATGGTGGAGACAGAATCAGAAGAGAAGGCTCTATTCTGCTACTTCTCCTTCTACCCCAGCTTCCCTCTAAAATTTATAAAATCTGTTTGACTAAGATAGTTGTAGTGGTAGTAATAATAACACACTTATGAAACCTTAATGGTCTACTTTTTGTCATTGTATACTACAGTGTACAAAGTTACATTGCCACTAAAAGGTTTAAAAGTAATCAATTTAATTACCATATAGATTTCATATGTCAACAATGAAATAAAGAAGAAAAATCACCTTACTAGTTATAGAAAGCACATTTGATAAAATTTCATATTCATTCATGATTAAATAAACACTATTAGCAAGCTAAAAACTGAGAAGAAACTTATGAGTCTGACACAGGGCATTGCAAAAGAACTCACAGGTAGCATCATACTTACTGCTGAAATGAGAAAGTTTTTTTCTAAATATGGAGGTTTGATAATAATGTACTAGAGTTCATAATTAGTGGAATAAATAAAAAGATAAACTAATGAAAGGCATAAATTGTGAAAAACAAAAATTATCAAGATCTATAGATCATATGGCCATGTATATGGAAAATTTAAAAAAAAAATATATATATATATATATATACAGTATTAAGTAACTAGAATTAATAATCACAAAATGCTGATAGATGCAAATTGAATAGACTATATATCTATACACCAGCAACAGTTAGAAATTAAGAATTTTAAAGCTATTTAGAATATCCCCCCCAAATATCATGCACCAAGGAGGTAATTTAACAAAATATGTATAAGACATTACCCTAATTCAAATATCGGACTTTCAAATAAAACTCATACAAATCAAAACTCTTGCCATGTTTTAAGCTTTCTTAAGAACTTTAAGGTCATGAAGCAACAGGGCAGGGCCAGGAACATCCCCTGTGGTGGCTATCTGCCTCCTGCCTCCTGCTGAGAAGAGGTCCCTGTTGCTGAATACTAAAGGAGGTCTCTAATGACTAATGACGTCTGTGGGCAAGTTCACATAGCAGGGAAATGTTAAGCTATAAACATCTGACTTCATAACCCAGCGAGTTTTACAGCTTATGTGACGTTCTTCAAGGAGCCATAAATCAATAAATCAATAAATTGTAGGTTTGTGTACAGTAAGCAATTCTAAACCAGAGACACCCTGCTCAAACCACTCCATAGATAAAGATTCTTCTCCTAGCAGCTACCGTTAGTCTGTTTGTTTGGGGATCCAGTTACTACTTTTATAAAGAGAATAGGCCAGGTTAGTAATCAGTTGGGAATAAATAGATCACAGGTCAGCTGCTTTAAATTCTACCTGCTCAGACCTCTAAGCATACCATTGTAAAATAACAAGAAATATTAGCATCAACTAAGCTAAAAGATGCGTTATTTTCATGGATAAAATTACTCAGTATTCATAGATTCTAATTTCTTTAAAAGGATTTATAGACCCTTGGCTCAAATTCCTAAGTTGTCTTTTCACAAATAATAAGCTGACTCTGAAATTTACATTAAAATGCAATAACCCAAAATAATCAAGTCTTCCATGAAGAAGAAATAGGTACCTGGTTCTGTGGCATAGGCATATAATCCCAGCAACCTTGGAGGTGGGAGTCAGGAGGATCCCAGGTTTGAGACAAGACTGGGCAATTTAATGAGACTGTCTCAAAATAAAAATTAAAAAGGGCTGGGGATGTAGCTCTGTGCAAAGCACCACTGGGTTTAATCCTAAGTACTGTAAAAGAAGAGGAAGAAGAAGGAGGAGGAAAAGGAGGAGGCAGAAGAAGAGGAAGGAAGAGGAAGAGGAAGAGGAGGAGGAGGAGAAAATGGTAAGAGGGCTTGTTCTACCAGATGCCAATCTGATTGTAAAGCTACAGTAGAGTATTAAGACTGTGTGCTGTTGGTCAAAGATAGATGATGGTCTTAAGGCATAGAAAAGAGAACATATTGTGCAAAAATAGCAGTAATGTGTATGTATGGACACTTGATTTAGTGATAAATTACAAAGTAAGGGAGAAAATTCTGTCTTCACCGTTTTTCCCTTCCCCTGACAGTGCTGGGGATTGAACACAGGGCCTCACACATGCTAAGCAAGTCCTCTATTACTGAACAAAATCCCCAGCCCAGTGCTATCTTTTCAACAAATGCTGGGTGAGAAAAATATTAAGGAGACAGAAACAATATACCAGAGAGAGTCTTTGATTGTCTAAGAAGGAGGAAAACTAAAATATGATGTTCAATTCTTAGCCTCCCTGACTAGAAAACAGTGCTATAATCATCCATTTTATGAGGTCAGGTTTGGCTGGGAATCTTCTGCAGACTTTGATTAATTAGTTGTCAAGTGCCAGTGTACAAACACTTGAAGACATTTATCTAATAAATCTGAAAAACTACAAAAATATCTCAAACACAGTATTAGAAACTCAGATGATCTATATGAATTTATCTTGCAGAACTTTAATATTAATCAGAATGCAATGCTTACCAGAGTACCCCCAGCAGTTGACACAATGGTTAGAGATGCAGTGATCCATGATGTGTTGAGGCAGGAGAGTGACAGCAAAGATACTGCTAAAGAACTCACAGGAAAGGCATGAGCTGGAAAAATATTTGCATGGTATATTCTGTTTTTTTAATATTTATTTTTTAGGTGTAAATGAACACAACACAATGCCTTTATTTTTATGTGGTGCTGAGGATCGAACCCGGGTCCCATCCGTGCTAGGGGAGCACTCTACCACTGAGCCACAATCCCAGCCCCTGCATGATATATTCTTTTCTTAGACATCATAACTGAGAACTGAGCTTTCTGTGCACTGGCACATAAGATTCTAATCTGTTGTACCATCTCCTTGAGTTTCTGCTATTTAAGAACTTAATTGGTATTACCGTGCTAAAATGAACTCAAGAAAGGAAAGGAAATGTTTGGGGATGAAATTACAGAGCATGAAAGAAATTCTCAGAAAGAATTAACATTTGGTAGTTGCTGATCTACTTTGCACCTGGGAGAAGTAGAGTGGTTTACCTCTCTCTGGCATTCCCAGTCGGATCAGACTCTGAATATGCAATAAATCTATTCTCCTTTGGGGAAAAAAAAAAAGTAAAAAGGCAAGGACAGTTTGTTCCAATACTGGTTGTTTTTCTGATTTGCTCTGTGAGCTAAAGCAATTTCAGGAATTTGTCTTCCTCAACCCTACATCTACAGAGGGGAAAGAACAACAGTAGCAATGTATCTCAGCCATCTACTCTGCAGATTTGTTAAAATTACCAGAACAATTTATACCTGTAATCACGGTAGCCAGAAAGGTTTGGGGGAAAGAAGGAGAAGGATTAAATCTCACTACTGCTTTAACAATTAAAAACAAAAATAATGTTGGATAAGTTTTAGCTTTGGGGCTCTGTAATTATTTCACCCATAAAATGAAAATAATAATTCCATAATTATGAAAAGCTGTAGAATTAAATAAATAATGTTTATATATTTTATAAATCATCATTTAACATAGGCATGTAATAAATTATTCTAGCTGTAGGATCTATCCTATATGAGCAAACGTAATGAAACGTACTTTTCTGTTATAGAGATTATGTATACATGCACATATAATTCTCAGCACCAAATGGTAGACCACTTAATTCCAAAGTTAAATGCTTTTCCTCACAGTCAAGTCAATGATTTTTTTTTTTTTTTAAATTCACTTCATAAATAAAATCCTTGTCTTTTACATTCACCTTCTTTCTCTGTCCTTGACATTTGGCCATTTTTATTTCCAACTTAGTTTATTCATTCCAAGTAGGAAGATTAATGAAACCCTTAGATTAATGAAACTTTAAGAGCCCTCAAGGTACAGGCTTTTCTTGTTAATTGAATTTTCTAGTTAATAAGAGAATAAATCAGAAACTCTTTGGTTTCATCCTTTTGTGTTCATAATAAGTTGAGTTCTCTCATAATTAAATCTGTTTTCACGGTTTGAAGCTCTTACCTGTCTCAGGGCTATCACATCTCCAGGTTTTATCTCCCAGGAGTCAGATAACTATAAAATTCAGTACATTTTTCAGCCTTGCTATGTAGATCCAAATATTTCAAAGATATTATACTCAATATAAACTGATTCCAAGTTAAAGTGAAAAATAACTCTTTTTTTAAAGTAAATTTCTTAATGGCATATTTTGCTACTATTTCCCTCTTCTTTCGAAAGTGATATACCTGAAAAACTATCATGATTAACAGAAACTTTGGCTTAGATTCTAATACCTTCTAATACCAAGTATAAAGAGACACTTATTTAGCAAACTTGTATTTCCTACCTAGATCAAGCAGTGTGCTTGATGCAGGAGAGGGGCCTAATTCCAAATTAAATGACTTCTCAAATTGTCCTTATCTTTGGGGGACTTCTATCTCCTCCTCAACTTTAGGCTTTCCTGAAAATCTAACACTTTGCCAGCAAAAGCAACCTGGATAAACATGCCCATTTACTAAGAACAATGAACAGGCAAAAGAATTAGAAACTTAGGAAGTTTTATTTATTTATGTTGGGGATTGTACTCAGGGCCTCATGCATACTAGGCAAGCACTTTATCTCTGAGCTACATCCCCCTGACCAGAAAACACAAATTTTATTTATGAAATGAACCAGGAATCAAAGCATTCAAGTTTCAATGCCAGGTAGAGTCTCACCAGCATATCTCTTTCTTACTTACACCTGCTGCAATCATCCAACTCCCCCAATAAAAAAAAACTAGAACAAAATTGCAGAAATTACTTCCATTTAAAGCTTTTTAGAATCCCTTGACCCTCAAGGGTGGCTGTCCAAAACACCCACCATCCCCTGCATCCTGGCCAACATGCCCCCTTGGCCCTTGTCTAGTGTAAAGGGGATCCCTGTCTTTAATAGGCAGAGTGCCTATTTTCTTTGTTCTTTCATCTTCTAGTCCCTCCCTTTCCATTGCTCATAGTCCATCCTTCCCCTAAACCCTGCCTGTGTTTAGTGGTTTTGTAGTGAACTTCTCTCTCTTGTTTTTTGTTTTGTTTTGTTTTGTTTTTTGTATGTCATCATAAATATGGAGTTTATCCAGAAGCCTCATCCCCCAGGAGACAGAAAATTGAGTCTGCAATAATTGGTTGTCAGTTATTTTGGTTAGCAGTCACTTGAACAAGGGCCTGATGGAACTTTCTGAATATGTTTACACAATTAATTTCATATTTTGAAGACAGTCGTTCCTTTTCAGCTGTTGATTGAGTTTCAAGAATATTTCTTTAGCCACCATAGCAGATGCTATCATTGAGTTCCTGGGGCCTTATCCCCATCAGTGTGTGTTGGCTCTACTGCCACCTGCAAATGCCTGCCACTCTTTATCTGAGGACTTTCTTGTAAACCCAGAAATGGTTTTTTTCCTAGCAGAGCAGGTGTGAATTCTGGGGCTTATCATTTCTAAGAAGGAACCTTCACCAATCTCAAAAGCTGGAACATAAATATTTCATTTCCCTTGGACCGCAGATAGGACAGCTCTGAGGTTCCTGTGATTATGAGTTTTCGTGTAGGATTAATCTCTGACAACCCAGCCCACACATGGCCAAATTTTCCTGATAATATACCCTTCTTTTGTGCTGCTTCCCTGCTCTTTTCACTTTTCCACTTTTGTACCCATGTTTCCTGTTCCTTCAAACCTATTTTCTCAAGTCTTTGTCTCAAAGCTTCTATCTGAAAGATCTTACATTAAGACAACTGTCTACTATTTTCCAGATACAGATAAGCACTAAAACTACAAAGATGAATAAGAAATTGTTCCTACTTCAAGGCATTTGCAATTTGCTGGAGAAACAGAAGACAAAGAGGATGAGTCAGATAACCTATCACCCTCCTTCCCTTCCAGCCTCACCCAGTACTTCAGCAAGCACCTCTTTACCAGAGTTCTGACTCCTCTGCAAGACCCAGAGTCATGTGGCTCTGTCTGGCCATGATATCTCAGCAGGATTGCCTAGAGGAGACACAGTGCAAACTGTCCCAGTTTCTACAGATGAGGTCTGAGGTGGCACGTGGCTGATGAGGAAACTCTGATCAATATTGGAGTAGGAATTTGTTGTCACGTTGAAAGTGTACACTACTTTCCATTCTCCTGAAAAACAGATTGGGATTTTTAAATGCATTTTTCTGTGTACTACCTTGCCCAACATGCAGTTATTTCATTTATTAGACAATATTTCAACTAATAATAATAAAAAGATAAATATTTATGCTCCACATAAAAAATCAGACTCAGTTCCAGATATTGGACTCTGATATAAAGTTTTAGGTGAAAGATGTTTATTAAAGAGTGTCCTGTGGGCTGGGGATGTCGCTCAGTGGTAGAGTGCTCTTCAAGCATGTGCAAGGCACTGGGTTTGATCCTCAGCAACACGTACACGTGCGCGTGCACGCGTGCGTGGACACACACACACACACACACAAAAAAAATATCTTTCCCAAGGAGTGCTCTTAGAATCAATATTCAGGGAATTAAATGACAGGAAGCAGAAATGGGGGAAAAGAAAAGTCAAACTTCAGGGTCAGTCCCAAAACAGACTTGGCCTAAGCCATGTGGAACTCTGGATTTAAAAGTGACCAATATCAGATTTGTCCTTGGATGGAGCAAGAGGGCCTTCTGAGAAAGGGTATTGGGAAAGATGGCTATCTACAGTGGAGGCAAACCTTGAGGGGCTGACAACTACGGCTGTATGCCAACAGCACTCCCAACAAGTCCTTCATTAAAGAGGCAATCTAGCCTGTGCATCATGGTATCCACCACAATTTAAGAGCCCTAAAATGTGGAACATAAAAGTCTTTGCATGTTCATCAGGTCATGTTATTGTGGGTTCACTGACTGAACTGCATGTGCTCTGTATTACCTATCTTGTGGACTTTTTAATGAAATACATTGAGCTAGAAACAACTTCCAGATATCTGAAAACACATTTTAATGCATTTTCCAGTGTTCCTAGTGCATCCTTGAGGAAAATTGTGAGAGTACATGGAATTAAGCAAGACCTATCAGACGTTTCTCCAGAGTCCCATTATTAATGGACTATAGATAGGACAGGGCACTACAACTCATAACAGTGGTCATAAAAATAGCAGACAGCTCAGAAAATTAAACTTTGAAATATCATTAATTCTGGTCAAAATATTCAGTTGGTCAAAAATAATTCTCATAATCCAAATAAAGTTAATATTATTTCACTAGTTTAGTTTACTTGATAGGCTTTCAAGAGCCGGGGTGATACTGTTCAGCTGTTGCATAGTAGCTATAAAGAATAAGGTCTCCTTAGCTACTGTGAACTGGGTTCACAGCCCAGTTATGAAGTGGCAAAGTTTTGGGTCACCAAAAAAAAAATAAAGCTATTATTTATATGAGTGCCTACTTAACCTTATATCTTCAAACACTTAATAAAGCCATTTAGTCATTTTGAGTCAGAAGCTGGTTGTGCTCCTATGGATATTTGAGAAAAGAGAATCCCAACACACAGTGGCAAGGCAGTGACACTACTGGGCTGAGAATTGATACAAGTTAGTGACATTCCTTCAACTGAATGGCCTTGGGAAATCAGCCTGAGTTTCTTCATCTATAAAAGGATGAGATTAGAATACCTGAGAGTTTTTTAACTGGGAAAATGAGGTTAATTTTTAAATAGTAAATCCACATCCTCCAATCTACTTCCGTATCTACAGCTGGTGTAATAGGATTCTCTAGAGAAACAAAGATAATAGGACATGGAAAGATATATATTCTATATAATAAGAGATGTAGTGTACGAGTTGGCTTATGTGATTACAGATCATAGAGATCAAGGAATTTCATATTCTGTCATCTGCAAGCTGGAAAACCAAGAGTACCAATGGTTTCAGTCCTATCTCAGTCCCTGCCTCAGCCCAGGTACCAAGAGTGCTAGAGTCTGAGAGCTTGAGAAGATGAGTGTCCCAGCTCAAGCAGAGGACAAATTCACCCTCCCTCGGCTTCAGACTCATGATGGGTAGATGATGCCCATCACAATTGGTGAAGGAAGATCTCTTTTACTCAGTTTATTACTCAGCCTTACCTGGTGGTCCAGAAACATCCTCACAGACACCCCTAGAAATCATGTTTAACAACTATCTGGGTTTCCCATAGTCCAGTTAAATTGGCACATAAAATTAGCCATCATTACTAGCTTATGTACTCGTAGTGCTATTTGTGGCTTTTTATAGAAACAGAATCAGCACAATTTGGGAAGCTGCTCTCAACATGGAAGAACTCATGCTCTGCTTCCATCATATTCTTACTCACTTGGATCTCTCTCAGAGAGAGAGAGAGATCCCATTCTATTATTTGTAAGAATCTGAGTTACCTATCTACCCTTGTGACAGGATGCAGGCATAATTCTGGGAATGGCAGTACCATTAGAATGACATGGGGTGGTGGAGGGGCGGTTCCTAACTAGGGAAAAAAAAATTGCTGACTAGGCCCTACAAACAATGTTACCCATGTAGTGACCAATCTATCATTTTTGGCTTCTGCACAATTACTTTTGCCTGGGTTCCCTTAGCTATCTGGAAACTTTTCCTCAGTATCTTTCCAAGACTCTCTTCTTCCACTCCCCATTTAAAAGTTGGAGTTTCGTCCTAAGCCTTCTTCTCAATTTTTACACTTCTCTTGAGTGAACTCATAAAAACTCAGGATTTCAACAACCACTTCTGGCTAGCCTGAATTTTCTTGCAAGTTCCAAAGTCATATTTTCAACTGTCTTCCAGGTACACTGGGTAATCACTTCTGATACAACATATTTGAAAACTGAATTTTGGAAGTTTCTTAAAAATCAGATCATTCCTCTCTAGTCTGTGTCATTGTCATTTCCATCACAAGCCAACCATGAAGAAGTAATGCTATAACCCTCTCTCCCCTCTCTCTCTGTGGTTTATATTTGAGTACTGTACGCTGAAAGTAATTGACCAAAGTAAGGCAAGTCCTCAAAAGACTGCAGTCATGAAGGTAATGTCATAGCAAGCCCGGTGGTCATGTGGATATCTGCTTGGATCAGTCTGGACAGAGTCTGAAGCTGTGAAGTGGCTCTAATAGCATCAAGAAGGGAAATGCAGGGAGAAAGACAGAAAAGCCTTGAGGACAAATGTCACTGCTTCCCTACTTTGGCAGAGGCTTGCCTTAACTGACCCCAGAGCAAGAAAAGTATGTAATAAATCAAAGTGGAAATTTGTACTTGGAATGTATGTCCCTGGAGCCTGAAAGTAGACAGACTTATAGACATTTGGAGGTCAAAGAAGGCACTTAAGGTCATGTTACGCAGGAAATTTTTGCTAACATTGGCAATGTGATGATAATTTTAGCCAAAACCCACACAAAAGCTATGCCAAAACCATCAAGTATTTATTGACTATTCACTGGGAGCCCAGCTTTATATCTGTAAAAAAATAAAATAAAATAAAAATTGCAAGTCTTGGCATTTCTACAGGCAATGTAAAACTGCACAGGAGGTGAAATAAGCAGCAAACACCTTGTGGTCCATACTTTATGTCTCCTCCTCACATTCCTTGGTTCAGTCTTCTTAATTTACTGCTGAGTTCTTTGCACACTCTTCTTGTTTGTGATCTCCAAGTCTTTTCAACAACTATTCCTTCTCTCATTTCCCTTCCTGAAGTTCATCTTCCCCATTCCCATGTCGTCTGGCTAATTTCTAAACCACACTTCAATTAGAAAACCTTCCCTAGGAGGCCGGGGTTGTGGCTCAGCGGTGGAGTACTCGCCTAGCATGTGTGAGGCCCTGGACTCAGCACCACATAAAAATAAATTGATAAAAAAATAGGTATTGTGTCCAACTACAACAACAAAAAAAATATTTTTTAAAAAAGAAAGCCTTCCCTAAACTCAAGTTATGTGTGGATGCATGTAAATACACCATTAATAAGATTAATGAAATTAGCCCACTACATTTTGGCTGCTGATTTGTGCTTCCCATGATGCCATAAATTCTGTTACAATATTTTATCCATTATTTTATTTATACATACACTTAATAACTATTTGTTGAAAAGGAATAATTCTTCTTGAGGCAATATATGAATTTAATTTTTAAAAAGTGATATCTGAATATAGGCTTATAGGAAATCTAGGAAATTGAGCAGTGGACAAATAATCATGGTTTTATATATGAGATTAAAGAGTGGTTTGTCACATGTTAAGGCAATAGGTATCAGACTGGGAACTACAGATACCAAGGTAAGAATAAAGAGAATATTACTTACCTTCAATATTTTTCAAAAGTCCTGAGGAATTCATATACAATGTAATGTATACCACATAGTTTCGTCTCCATTTGGAGTATTATTAATGTCCTAAAACAATGATCATTCAAGAAATACATGGAGGAGAAGAAGGTGGAAGTAGGAGTTGAAAGGACACTTTACTGAATACTTTCTGTATTTAATGGTTTAAATCTTTAATGCAAATTTACCTTCCTCGTTTTATTATGTGAGGAAACAAAGTCATTAACAAGTTACTAATTAGAATGTCTTCTAGGTGAGTTAGTAGATTTTGTTATAAATTACTTGATGTAATTCTAGTATTTAAAAAGTATGCTGAGGAAAAAAGATGATAAAATCATTTTGATTGTAAAGGTTCAGGAAATGATTTGTGGATAAAGTTAAATCTTTAATTATCAGGTTTTGAAGTTTAGTTGCTCTGTTCATAAGACAGCAATTTGATTAATATTTTTTGAAAAAGCAATTGGTTTCTCCCTACAAGAGAACATGTTTGGCTTTAAAGCCAATAAACAGGTTATTTAAAAAAAAAAAAAACTGTAGTTGTAGATGAATAGCATGTCTTTATTTTATTTATTTATTTTAAAATTTACTTATTTATTTATTTTACATCCATGCTAAAGATCAAAACCTGGTGTCTCACACATGCCAGGCAAGCACTCTGTCACTGAGCAACAGTTCCAGCCCAAATTGGTTATTTTTTTATTGAACTTTCTAAATAACTGAGAGATTTCCCGGCTATCAAGACACAATCCGAGATTTGGCAAGAAAACTTTGAAAAATTAAAAGAGGATAATTTGTAAAAAATATCTTTTACGGGAATTATTAAAGAGATTGGAACTTCTTTTTGAAGTTCTTGGTTATTTCCCAAATGAACACAACTTTCTTGATAAGTGTCAAGAGAAGGAGGTGATTGCCAAACTGCCCTTCGAACATGTTGAAGTGTGACAGAATGAAAATTATATTTTGATCTATAAAACCAACATATAACTTATAGATTCTTTTGTTTTTCTTAAATGAAATTATTTACACATTCATGTAGATACAGACTGACCATTCCTAAATCAAAAATCTGAAATTTAAATTTTTTAAGCACTGATATGACATCATAAGCAGAAAATTCCACACCTGGCCTCATGTGATAGATTACAGCAAAACACACATGCACCAAAAATATTTCACAAAATTGCCTTCATGGCATGAGGTGTGCATGCAACATAAAAACATTTTGTGTTTGGATTTGGATCCCATCTCCAGGATTGCCTATTATATATGTGGACATATTCATTTTCTGAAAAAAAAAAAATTCAAAATTCAAAACACTCTTGGTCCTAATCATTTCAGATCATAGACATTCAACCTGTGTGTAATTTTTAATCAATCAATAAATGTGATTTTTCAATGTCATCTTTTTTTCCTTTATATTAGTTCCCTTTTCTCTCCTAACTTTATCTCCTCACACTCATCATTCTCCGTGCATCCCACTGAATAGTCTTCTGATTAGCCAAATTACCATCCTAGTATTTTCCTTTAATACTTTTCAAAACCAATCTTGTATAATATAAAGCAAATATGATTTCATATATATATATATATATATATATATATATATATATATATGTGTGTGTGTGTGTGTGTGTGTGTGTGTGTGTGTGTATATATATATATGTAGGATGTTTACATATCATTTTTATATATAAATGGGATCCAATAAGCACATGAATGATCTTCTTGTCTTTCTTTTCTCCTTTGACAATGAAATATAGAAATCTCTCCAAGTCAGCCAAGTCAGTCATAAAAATAATTTATTTTTTTGAAATAAGTTCCTAGCATTCCATGCTTTGAATATTCCCCATTCTCCTACTGTATATCCTACTCATGGGAAGTCTCTTTAGTTGTAAATTTGTATTTTTAATTTTTTAATCATTAAGAACAATGCCATTGTACTTCTATTTCTTTCTTTTTAAAATTTTTTTAGCTGTTGATGGACCTTTATTTTATTTATTTTTATGTGATGCTGAGAATTGAACCTAATGCCTCACACATGCTAGGCAAGTGCTCTACCACTGAGCCACAACCCCAGCCCCTGTACTTCTATCTCTGAGAATACATTCTGAGAACTGTGGCTGCTGGAAGGAATGGAATATGCAATGTTATTGTGGTAGAAGTTACCAAATTGCTCCACAAAAATCACTGCAATGATTCACAATGCCACCACAAATACAGGAAAATATTCTTTTAATATTTTCAGAATGTTAAATTTACTTCCTTTAAAAGTTTTGTATTCTCTTAATAATCTCCAGTTATATAAAGTTATGTCTACTTACTTGTGTTCTCCTGACCATAGAGGAATTTAATGATTTCATTTTATTTTTTTGGACCTTTGAAATTTGTTTTTCTGCTATTTGTCCAGTCAACATTCTTTGCTTATTTGTATATTATATTGCTTATTCAATTTAAAAAAGCTCTCTTTTATAATATAAATACTAACACTTTGTCATCTGTGGTGTTAATTTTTAACCCAGTTTGTTTTCTGATAACTGACTTATGGTTGCTTTTGAATAAACTTTTTATTAAACCCAGTATGTTATTTTGTCTTCTGTGAAGTAGGCTTCTAGTTCTTCTTATTAGAAGGCTATCATTACTTTAAAATGTAACTTCCAAGATTTTTAACCTATTCATACCCAAATCTTTCAATTTTCTGTTTTGTGTGCACATCTGAGTGAGTGAGCGTGTGTGTGTGTGTGTGTGTGTGCGTGTGTGTGCATACATGTGTGTGTTTAGTACTGGAACTGAACACAGGAACACTTTCCCACTAACCTATGTTACATTCCCAGCCCTTTTTATTTTGTATTTTGATACAGGGCCTTACTAATTTGCCCAGGCTTGCCTAGAACTTGTGATCCTCCTGCCTCAGTCTCCCAAGTTCTAAGATTATAGACATGGACCACCATACCTGGCTCTTCCAGGTTTCTGTACATAGTATATGCCTGGAGCTCAACTTTACTAAATTTTCTGGTTTAAAAACATAGTATTTCTTATTATTTTGTATAATGCTTTATGAATACTAAAATGTTGTATAGTTTTTATGTATTTCCAAATCCATTTCTATTTTATGAGTTTGTTACTATTGTGAACAGACTGTTTTTACCAAGTTCTAATAGTTAAGTGTTTAAATGTAAAATAACTATTGATATTACAGTTATCTTTTCTCCATTTGTCTTACTAGATGCACTTATCAATTTTAATTCTTTCCATACTATGACCTTTTCAGTTTTCTAAGATTTGATCATGTCTATTACAAACAATAGTAAAAACACATTACACAACCACACAGAGAGTGTATTGGATGAAAATGCAGGTTCTATGTGTAGTTGTCCATATGTACTTTCATGTACCATTAGAGTTGTTTTATTGGGAAAACAAAACTTACTCTGTATGTGTGCTTGTTCTTCTATAAAATAAATCTAGAAAAATATGGATCAGGATTATTGTTCATTTTTCTATATATTTGATTTTGAACATTTCCAGGATGTTCAAAGATTAATAAACCCCACATCATAATACCCTGGAAAGTGCCTTGGAGACAATTACAACACTGACACAGAATCCATGCAGCTTCAATTTTGTTCCTTAATGCAATTCAAGATGGCATTCATCAAATGCTTCTATGTTTTGTTACATGAAAGGCCCAGTTGTGTTCAGTGGAGGCACCATTACAAATGTCCCTCTTGTGGTAATACTAAGGGAGCTTGTACTGAGAGGTCCATGCACCTGAGACCTAATTTGTAAGAATGCAGATGAAACTGCAGCCCCTCCAGAAAACCTGTTAAGGAGTAGCCAAGCACAAGAGGAAGGAGAGAACTGGGATATTTTTAAACATGAGGATAAGCTTTGGCAGCCACTAACACATGTGTAATACACACACATCACACTCATGGACACATTTATATAAGAGGTATGTGAATGAAAATTTATTCTTGTCCTGTTTATGCCAATATTGGAAGAAAGTGAAAACTGAACCTCTTGTTTTGTCTCCTGTGAGATGACAGTCATTTTCCACAAGATGACTTTCAGACATCAGAGACTGAAACACTGCATGGGAATCATGAACAACCAGAAATCTGAGATTCAAATATTTCATGGAGAGAGCAGACTGGGGGGTGGGGGACGGAAGAGTTTACTCCCAATTGGATTTATCTCCTTGCACATAACCTCTTTATATCAGGAACATGGACTGGCTTATCATGTTAGAACCTACAAATGAAAGGGTAGACTAGAAATATCTGATCCTTTCCATTGGAACAAGCCTCTTCATTAAGTCCATTATTTTTGAGTGCCCTGCAATTTAGATATGTCGTCTATATACTGAAAAAAAGTGGAGACTGACTCACACTCACCCACTCACAAGTAAAACTGAAAAATCTCTTGGCAATAGTCTTAACAAAGTATTTTCCAAATGAGTCTTTCAATCCCTACTAAAGACTTCTTATTTTTCAGTTCTCTATCTTTCGTGCTCAGATGAATAGACCCTGGAAACTCAAGTTCTGACAAGGCTGTGAAGGGCCCACACACATACTGAAGTCTTAGTGAGATATTTATCCTTTTGCTAGTATTCTATGTGTTTTTCAAAGAATAGTTTCTCATAGAAGGTATGTATGCCTTGAAGCTTTTTTCCAGTTTGTTAGATTATAGTTGATTAATTTTTCCAGCACAAAAAGCCACAAAATTTCAGTCAGTCAATGCTTGGAAATCTTTACCTGTTTGATTAAATGTGTCTTGTATTTGTTGATAGTGCCTCTTGTATTGTATGTTGAAAATACATAATGTTTGATAATTATTCTCTTATGATCATTAATTCCTGAGTGACTATTAATCAGAAAAAAAATACTACTGTTGCTATTGTTGAATAGCTTCTTCTTTATAGCATTAGCTACTTCATCTCCATCTTTCGTCATCACTCCATCTTCAGAGTCAACATGGCTGTCTTGGCTGGTGTCCCACCCAAAAGCAGAGTTTATGATAAGGGATTATGTATGATTGGTTTATTTAGAGAACTTTATAGAAAAGAAGTGAAGGAGAGTCAGCCAGCCAAGAACTATGGAACTGGCTACAAAGAGGGAAACTGAAGCTTGATTTTACTGGAGCCTTGGAGATGTTATGTAGAATGTTCTATGGAAGTTGTAAAGAATTGTTCATCAAAAAGATGGGAAAATGGAGTATACAGCCACCAGTTCCAGTCCCCTACTGACCATAACACCACTAACATTAATCGATTTATATTTTCAGTTTGCACCTGTGCCAGATGGCTGCACAGGTTCTGAACTGTGCATCAATTCCTCCATGAGAGATACCTCACGGAGAAAAGCAAAAACAGACACACATGTGCATCTTAGTGAGCTCTTAGAAGTAAAGGTGGACCAAGATGTGAAGCTGGACACCAGAAAGATCCAACACAGTAACAGTCCAATGTAAGCATAACTGAGCAAGTGAATTGTTAGTCTAAAATCATTGGTACTTGATCTAGTTCCTGCATTATGGACAGTCATTTTGCCCATGGAGAACAATTAAACTATGATTATTCGTATTTTGAAAATGCCTTTTATTTACTTATTTTAGATAAAAATGCAAGTATTTCAATATGACTCATATAGTACTTCTCTGTTCTTCAAAGTTCAGATTTTATCTTATACCCTTTTAATAGAAAAGAAACATTATCATATTTTTAGTTTAAGATGAACAATCTGGAAATGATGTAAAGGATGAATTAAAGGGACTATTGCATTAGAACACATGATGAATAGCTCAGAACTCAGCTAGCATCCATTAAGAGGGAGATGGGGGGGAAAGCCACAAAAGACATCGAGGTAAAATCAACAAGTGAATAGGAAGAGAAGAAAAAATGATAAAGCTGAGATAGCTCCAAGATTTCTGACATCAATTTTTCATCTCTATCTAAAATACTACCATATTTCACCAAACAAATGTAATGAGACAAAAGACTACTGTCTCTTGCATACACCACTGAAACCCTTCACGGATTTCCTTGGGTCTGTCTTTTCTTCCTCCAATCCACTGTCCCATAACAGCTCTAGTGATATTTTCAAATCAGTTTTTTTTTCTTTAACTTGTAGTGATTAAACCCATTGATGGATTTTTACTGATCTTTGGATATAAGGAAATTATTAATACATTTTGAAAGCCCTACATGATCTGCTCTTGATTGCCTATTCCACATCTGCAACATTTACTGCTCCCCCAAATTCACCAATCTTCTTTCCAATTTCTAATACACTAGGCTCCCGCCCATCTGAGGGCCTTTGCAGATGTTGGCATCTCTGCCTGGAAATCATCCTTCACCTTATTAACTATGACTCATCCTTTGGACCTCAAGTCAGTTATCTGCCAGGGAAGCCCCTCTTGCAGTCCCTTTCACTTTTTCCCACAAAGAAGGCAAGTTTCCTATAGGATACTCTCAGAATATTGCACTTGCTCTTCTTGGCTCTCATTTCAGCTTGGAATTAATTTTCTATTTGTATAGTAATGTGATTAATGAGAATGTCTCCTCTCTAAAACATAAATTCTATAAATGCAGGGACCACTATTGTTTTGTTCAACGTTGTATTCTTAGTCTATAGGCTATAGTCTGACTCTCAGTGATTCTTGATTAAATCCATCTGATTAAATGCATGAAATAATTGCTAAAAGGGAAGTAGATTTATTAGGAAATATGTTCGTTATGCATTGACTATGGAGATTCTGAAGAAGACTCTTAGCAGGCAGTTAATAGTCAGGTTTCTGTGGTTGAAAACCACTTGCTTTAGAGTTCAACTGTCAGAGGTTAGTTATTTACTCATTCTGTGACTCTAGAAAAATCATATGACATTATTCAAATTTATTTTCTTTTTTAAGATGGAGATGATAATAGTATCTACATGTGGTAAGAGCTAAACATCTAGTTAGAACTCATAGTAGTTGTTGTAAGAGTTAAATGGGATCCTGCATGTTAATTAGTTAACCCTGTACCTAACATGCAGTAAATGTACAGTGAACATTGCCATTGTTGCTATATTTTGGAGGTCTGGGCCACAAGGAAATGTTGGGACCAGATAAAGCTTTTCAAATTATTCGTGATGTTTACTTATTGTGATGGAAATCATTGAGATGGTCTGAAGAGAGAACATAGAGTGGGAAAAGGCCAAAAGAGAGAAATTGGGTTAATACCAAAAGAATGGAAGGGAATAGGGGGCAAAAATCTACAAATAATTAATAAGAAAACTAAGAAAAGACCAAGAAAGTATTACATAAAAAAAAAAAATACAGGAGGGCTGGCCTGGTGTCGCTTGCCAGTATTACCAGCAGTTTGGGAGGCTGAGGCAGGTGGATTGCAAGTTCAAAGCCAGTCTCAGCAATGGTGAGGGACTAAGCAACTCACTGAGATTCTGTCTCTAAATAAAATATAAAATAGGGCTGGGAATGTGGCTCAGTGGCTGAGTGTCCCTGAGTTCAATTCCCGGCACCAAAACAACAACAACAAAAGGACAGAGGACCTCCTTCTTTCTTACTCATTTGTTAATTTAAAATAAATATAAGCCAGGTACCATGGCACATTTCCATAACCCAAATATGTGGGAGGCTGAGCAAAGAGGATTATGAGTTCAAGTACAACCTGGACGATGTATGGAGACCCTGTTTTGGGTAAAAGTTAAAATTTAAAAAAAAAATAATAGAATAAATCTATCATTTTTATAGTGACATTGCCCAAGAGGCAATGTCACTATAAAAATCAGAAACTACTTGCTGAGTTCTCTAGAAATTATCTGCTTTGACTTAGGAACATTCTCACCAGGAATACAATGTTCTTTCCTCTTCATTGTATCAGAGAATAGTTTCCTCAGTCCTTAGTCCTTAGTTGATCTCGAAAGGACTGTGATGAAATGATATTTTGATGGAGGAGGGAAATGGTTGAATGTTTCCTCAAACAAAATACAGCCCTGAGTCAACACCAATGTCCTCTTTTATCAAGGAACTTACTGATCAAAAGGCTTTGAGTGTATGCCATTTGCTTTAGATTGAAATAATAAGAAGCAGCCTGCTGCATCCATTTCATACCCATTTCAATGTACTCTTTTTCATTCCTAATTGCTCCGCATTAGCACTGACATTGCCAAATTCAATGGAAACCCAGAAAATGCACATTTTGTTTATAATGTTGTTTACTTTTTTCTTTAGAACAATAAATGATGGTTCAGAGTTATTTCTGAGAAATCCACCTCCAAAGCCTGATAATCTACCAAATGACCACAGCCTCTATAATCACAACAAGTTATTAAGAATGCTCTGACAATAAAGTACACAGATTCTTCACACTGCTTGCTTCAAGTTGGTACACACATAATTATCAGAATACATTGTATAGTTAGATAGAAAATGATAATTCAATTATGTTATGACATTTTCTACCAATAATTAACAACTCTTCAAGTTTTTAAATAGTGAGTATGACAGTATGACTAGCATGATTCTAATGATCTTACCACATTGAAAGTTCTGCATGAGAGTTTCCAGGTTAGTACTGCTATCAATTTATCCTAACTGATGTTAAGAGCTACGGCTAGATATCAGTCTAATTAAATTCTGTTTGAAAATTTAGGGTTGCTAGACAAAACTTCTACATACTATTTTCTTGATTGCTATTTTTAGAATCTGTAATCTCTATATGTGCAAATTCCAGAAATAACGTAAGCAATGAGATAAGTGCACATCCATTCATGAGAACTTCCATTTTCATTAGAGTGACACAATCTGCATTCAACAGGGCATGAAGATGATGCTCAGTCAATATTTGCTGTACTATTTTTAGAGAATTTATCATTAACATGAGCAGCTATACAATACCATCTGTTTAATAATGTTGTACATGTTAGAAAAGAATGTCCTTTGAGCTGGCCTTCATTTTATTATTTATCAGTTATTGCAAGAGTCACAATTGTTTTCAAGTATATTTCCAAGTCATATTGACCAGAAATAATGGCTATGATTTGGAAACTGCAGCCATTTTTTTCTTATTTTTCCATGAATCAGTTTTATCTATTATAGTCACATAAAGAACCTGGAGTTATTTATGTGTATTGAACACAACACTTCAGCATTCAGCAAGTATGTCTGTTATGTTGTGGTCAATGGTTTTAATTAATTAATAAGATCCTCTGAATGACAGATAGTAGGTAAGAAATTTACCTGAAGAGTTACAACAGCTCCTTTAGGCATAGCCAGTGCAGTTCAAGTTTCATTCTGATGCATTCTGAGGAGCAGCAAGCAGACTTAGAGATGATAGAGAGAGAAATTTCAGAATTTGCTTGATCTGACACAATAAACAGAACTACGAGCCTGTTACAGACAAGAAGCAGAAGGAAGGGCTAAGAGCATGCATGGACTCTGCCTTCCAGAAGCCTGGACTCTAGACCACTTCAATTCATGGAGCTGTGCTCTACACGTAAATCTACATCTAATATGACCTCACTTCAGGCAAATTTTAATCTTTAGGCAGCCTCCTGAAACTGCAGTCTGAGAACCAATTTATTCCTTTTTAGAAAATTCTTGTTCTCCTCTTTTGAATTCTCAGCAGTACTAACCTGATTAGCAGGGAGGCCAGGACCAAATATTAATGAAATAATTATGATTTTTTTCTTACACTTGGCAACCAGAGACTTCTGGAAAGGACCGATAGGATGGAAAGCCAAAGAACAAGGGTAAATATTAGTTTCCAGAAATGACCTAGGATCTCTGATATCTTCATTGAAGAAGCAAAATCTAATAATACGTTTTGCAAACAAAACAGCACACAGAAGAAGGGAAGAACAAGCAGTACATGGCTCTGGGAAGAAAAGTTCTTACCAGAAGCTTCTCTGTGGCATAGATTCCAAAGTTATGAAGGTTTCCTGCATATACTCTGGTAAATATCTCCTATAACTACCATGTTTTCAACTTTTTTTTAACTGGAAATGTACCAAAGTCATGAAATTTAAGTCATTTTGCAATGCAAGTGTACATAGGGAATTTAATTTCTTAATTTTTCTTTAATATCTGTCTATTGAGCCCCATTGGTTAGCAGAAAAGAGACAAAAAATGTTCAATTTAAGTTAATGTTTAATGAAATCCAATAATTTTATATATATATATATATATATATATATATATATATATATATATAAATTAACCTAAAATGATATATATAAAGTGTTCAGTTTCCTCATCTTTATGGTGTGACTCCTCAGGGATATTTCAGTACCCATTGGTACCCAGCATGACACCTCTTGTTCTTGTAATCAATAAGCAGTGCTAGAATCAACTCCTAGCTACTCAATATATCTTTCACCTAGTGAAATTGCTCCCAGGAAGCATGAGCAATTTCCTCTATTTCTAACTCAGCTCTAAGCTTTGTAGACCCATACAGATCTCGTTCTCACTCTTGCCCTGACACTCAGCAAGTCACTCCCAGTTTGGACTATGGAATCACCTCATCCCACATGTACTTTGTGTTATTCAAAAAAGTGTTTAAAATTTTTTTATAATGAAAATACATTAGACAGTATCTCATATGCTGTAATCAATATCATAGGAGTCCATTTGCGTGACTTCTAAAATAAAACAAAACTGGAAAACATTTTGGTAGTAGGATCTCTGCTCTCTCAGCAAGTGAACTAAAAAATCCAGATGAGAATTCAAATCAAGGTATGGGATAGGGAGAAAGTGAGATTTTAAAATACAATTGACCACGGCCTTCATAAGGCATCGGTTCCAGGAACCTCAGGGGGATAACAAAGTCAGCAGACGCACAGGTCCCTTATAAAAATGGCATAGTATTTTTGTATTAACACATATCCTTCCAAAAACTTAAATCATCTCTAGATTATTTATAATACCTAGTAAACTGAAAATTCCATGCAAATAACTGTTACACTGCATTGATTAGGGAACAAGGACAAGGAAAAGTGTGCACATGGAAAATGTAATTTTCTTCCAATATTTTTATCTGCAGTTGATTGACTCTGAATGTAGAACTCATGAATATAGAGATCCAACTGTAACTGTCTTTTTTAACAAGTAAAAATACAGAGTAGAAAAGGCCTGTTGGTCTAGGCACTGCCTTTTACATCAACTTAAAGCACATATTCTTCTTTTAGTTTGCCCAATGCCCTTTATGCAATAGGGGGGAAGAAAAAAACTGCTGTGAAGAGTCACAGACCAAGAATGTGTAAAGCATGCCTTTGATTTCTTCCGCCCTTGGACCCTTCTTCACTTCACTGCACCAGAATGTTCTTCACCCTATATTCAGGGCCTTCTCCCAAAGCTCAAGGCAGAGAAACCAACCCACCATGGAAGGGTTAGAGGAAAATCACTTGTGCTTAGTTTTGAAAGATATGGAGAAGTTAGGCAAAATTGGATGACATTAGAAAAGTGTCTCAGGTTGTTAGAGATAAATGATAAAGCACAGAGACAAAAAGCAACATGACATTTCCAAAACAGCTGAAGATGGTTCAATGGGATAGAAAACAGAAGCATGTATAATAATGTATCGCCTAGAGCATTATCTTCTATCCTTCATGTGTAGGACTTGAGGGAGGTGTTGAAGGTTTTTTAAGCACAGGGGGAAAAAATGTTACCATTTATAAACTAGAACTATATGAAAACTCACTTAGAAACCTGGATATAATAGAGAAGGCTATTAAAATAGTTCAGTTGAGAAATAAAAGATTCATAACCAATGAAGTGAAAAAGAAATAGAATCAAGAGATACTTTCAACAATTATGAACAACCATGGCATAAGATGGCCCGTTGTATTGAGTGGGTTATGTGTGATTACAAAAAGGGAGAAAAAATATGAGATTTCTGGCTTGAGAGAGGGAAGACGAGATTATGAACAGGTTTTAGAAGAAGAGATTGGTACTTTTGATTTTTTTTTTGTATGACCAATACCTGACTTAAACTAGTTTCAATGGCTGAAAGCTTTGACAGGAAGCAGAGGAAAAAGAGAGAAGACATATTGCACATTGGTGGGAAGTGAATGTGAATTAGTACAGCCATAATGGAACACAGCATGATGATTACACAAAAAAAAAATAAAAATATAACTACCATATGATCGAGCAATCCCTTGGAAATGAAATTAATATGTTGTAGAGACATCTGCACTTGCATGTTTATTGCAACATTATTCATAACAGCCAAGATACAGAATGAACTTGGGTATCCATCAACAGAACAAATGAATAAACAAATTTTTAAAAATTGTACATATACCTAGTGATATATCATTTAGCAATAAAAAAGAATGAAATCCTATCCCTTGCAAAGCATGGGTGGAAGTGAAGGACATTTTGTTTAGTAAAGTATGCCAGGCACCGTGAAACAAGTGCTACATGATCTCATTTGTAAGAAGAATCTAAAAAAGTTGATCCTATAGAAGCTGATTGTAGAATGGTGGTGACCAGAAGCCAGGGAGAGTAGTGGGAAGGGAAGGATGAAGAAAGAATGACTGATGTGTACTAAATTACAGCTAGATAAGAGCAAAGAAGTCCTGTACGTTACTACATGGTAGGGCAAATATAGGCAATAATAAATGTACTGAACACTTCAGGAGCTTGACAAAAGGATAGTGAAAGTTTTCACCCCAAAGAAATGAAAGTCGATTGAAACATTTATCTTATACACAAAGAAAACGCATGATCGGCATGTACTTGAATGGATCACACAATCTCCACTTCACCCATTCCTCAGACTTGGCTTTACATAAATATCATCAAACTACTTGACTGCCACCAAAGGCCAACTTAACGAAACAGAACAAAGCAAAACAAAACAAAACAAAACAAAAACCAGCAAGCAGAAAACACTAGATATAGAATCCATAAGAATATTTATCTTTTTAAATATTTTTTTTGTTTTAGGTGGACACAATATCTTCATTTTTTATTTTTATGTGGTGCTGGGAATAGAACCCAGTGCCTCACACATCCTAGAAGAGCGCGCTACCCCTTGAGCCACATCCCCAGCCCCAAGAATATTTATCTTAAAATTACCATCAGTGCATAATTTTGTATTTGACCAAATTTATAGATTTGGTGTCCAATCTATAGGTTGAGATTGACAGTTTCATTCAATGCTTTCTCTATAAGGACCTCATAATAAATTCACCTCAGATCAAAGAGCTAGAAAAAAAGTTGTTTCTTTTAATGAGCTAATAATATATGTTTTATACTAAAGAAAAAGAACAACACCATCAGTTAATTTCCCTTTTGCCTGGACTACTGAGATCTGAGTATAAAGTTTGGGTTATATGATGATACTATTCTTATTCTGAGATTTATTTTTGCTTCTCTTTTAAATGCTCCTGCTCCCCAGCTTTATTAAAGTCTGACTTCTACTCTGCTACTGGTTTCATTCATCTTTACCATATTCTCACTATTGATCAACTAAAAGTTCTTCAAGAATGCCCGTTTCCCATGTTCCTGGAGTTAAAGGATCCTGCCTATTACTGAGGACCTCCTAGAGTTCTCAGACTATATAAATATTTGGGTGGGATCCTTTTTATTTTTATTTTATTTTTCTTGTCTCTCTCTTCAAAAGCAACATGAAATCTCCAGCTGCTGGGAATGGTTGTTTTTTCCTAGTAATGAATCAATGAGTCAAGGCATATGTCTTTAATGGAGGTTTTGGCAAA
The DNA here is from genome assembly GCF_047511675.1 of Marmota flaviventris. Classification (NCBI taxonomy): domain Eukaryota; kingdom Metazoa; phylum Chordata; class Mammalia; order Rodentia; family Sciuridae; genus Marmota; species Marmota flaviventris. Next base: position 149,608,540 of record NC_092502.1, read on the forward strand.
CATGGCATTGGAGTTATTATTAGATTTGACAAAAGTAAACTGAATAGTTTGTTTTCCAAGCTACAAATACAAATCGATGGTTTAAAGTAAACATTGTAGTTTGTAATGTGGCAAAAATATTTACATGAACAACTATGGTGATTAATGCCTAGCATTTTTTTAAGTTTTTAGAAATTCCAAGAACACACAGCACCAAAAAGGTAAGAACAACCCCTCACCCAATGCATGTAAACCTATATTAGTTAGGACATGTGCTCCCCTCTCAAGGAATTGATAACACTTGGTATTTTGTGGCTTTTAGGAAAAGAAGACTTAATTTAGTTATCCCAAGAAATATTGGGGAGTGCAAGATGGTATATCATATAAATAAAAATGCACCGGAATGCAGTAAATATCAAACTAGAGCAGGATCTACAGGACATCCAGATTTCAGGCTGAACATCAAGTCTATAAACATAGTAAAACACATACCAGTTCTGCATTATAATACATGATTGAAGCATTATCTTTGTTCCTAGATTTTATGACTACCCTGTAACAAGATGTCTCTGATATCTTTGCTTGCTATTTTCTGTCCCATCACCAATTTCTTGCTGTTGTTTTTTCTCCTAATATATTTTCTTGTATGTTTCTCTTTTAAGGCTTATGCATTTTTCTAACTCCAACCTGACCCTGACTCAGAATTTCAGCCACAGATCATGGATTCTCTGTGAGATTTTACATGCCTCCCACTTCTCTCATCTTTCCTACTTGGGGTCACATACACACAAAAATGTCTGATTAGTCTATACATCTTTTGGTAATACATCATTGGCTTATCTCTGGGTTTGCATGGGAAGACTATGGAGTCACATGATACTTCTCTGTGAACAATGAGCAATGAAGTTTCCCTTATGAAGGACCAACAACAAGGTACCAACACTGGTGGATCTGATATGTAGAACTACAATTCACTCATGCAATGAGAAAGTATCCAGTTCTTCTATTATAACCCTTTTTAAAAGACATAAAATTTTTATTTTCAGAGTTTTAAGCATATTTCCCAGGTACTCAACGTGGACTTATTGACTGGATACATATAGCCAAATAAAAATGTAATTCAAATTAATAAATCAAGATATGTCTCTAATGAGAGGAAGTTTGTCTTTTAAAAGGCCTTGTATGCATTCCAAAGATAAACAGAAATGAATTTTTGATTATCCAGTGTTGTTCTTTATTCTCATCACCCTCATTTTGAGTGACATAGTCTCTTGCTATAACTGATCACCTCAAAGGGCATTACTAGGCAACTTCTAATACAACCATTGCAAGTAATTCCATAGGCATGACTTGTATCTCTCAGGTTTCAAATACTCATGGAACAAAATATTCTTGAATCAAAATACTAAAAGGGTTAAACTTTATATACTTATTAAGTATGAATTAATAGCATATAAGATTATAAGTTGACTTAAAACTCGTTAAAAACTGGTCTGTGCCTCTTATTTATTGCTTCTCCCCAGACACAATGCAATTTCTGATACATAGTATGTACCTGATATATTTTTCAAAATAAATAACCAATCAGGGCTGGTGTTGTGGCTCAGAGGTAGAGCACTCGCCTCGCACCTGTGAGGTCCTGGGTTTGATCCTCAGCACCACATAAAAATAAATAAAATAAAGGTATTGTGTCCAACTACAACTAAAAAATAAATATTTTTTAAAATAAATTTAAAAATCAATCAATAAACCAATGAACACTGTGTCTACTTATCCACAACTTCTGAACAGTTGGTTACATGGAGATTAGTCTTGCAAGGATCTTTTTTGGGTATGGTATCAAAAATAATCTCCAGGGTTGGGGTTGTGGCACAGTGGTAGAGTATTCACCTAGCATGTGTGAGGCACTGGGATGGATCCTCAGCACCACATAAAAATAATTAAAATAAAGGTCCATCAGCAACTAAATTTTTTTTAAAATAATAATCTCCAGATTCTACAGCAGCATGAAGTTAAATATTAAATTAGAGGTGGAACAATGCAGGTCTGCTGATTAAAAATTAGTTCCTTAATGAAAGTAAAACAAGACACAACAGAGACTCTAACAGGAAATAGAACTATTTAGTGATTCTTAGCCTATATGTATGGGATAAGAAAAGTATTTTTTTCTTTATTATACATATATTTCTTCCTGAATGTAGCTTCTTCTAGCCAAAGTTTAATGTTTACAGCTTGGTGCTCTGAGATGAAGAGACCCGGGGAGAGGGTTCCTTGACTCTTGTGAAAAAGGGAAGATTTTTGAAAACAGTCATGAAAGCCCCGCCACCCAGAGCAGGCTCCACCCTCCAGCCGGAGTTGGAGTTCCATTGCCAATCCTGGAACTGAGATTGTAGGAAAAACTCCTTGCTCCGAATTACCTCTCATCTCACTTCCTGGGCACTGGGTAATTGGATTTCCAAGTTCATATTTTCTGTCCAAGTAGGAAAAACAAAAGGCAGAAAACCCACAGAACGTCACGTGTGACTCATTTTTTAATTTTGTGTGAATAGTTCAGCAGTGCGTGATAAGGTGAAGGTATGATTTTGCTATCTCTGAAGAATATTCACATGTCTCCTCCTCACTCACTTGAACACTCAGGAGAGAAGCTGATTGCTTTGAGCAGTGCTGCCACTTTCTCCAGACCTTGTCATCATTGACTGAAATCACGGAAAAGAGCTGATTCACCAAACTGAATCACCCTCATAATAGCCAAGTTCTAGAGGCTTGTGCCCTGAGGCCCAGGGCCTGGGTGGTTTTTTTTTTTTTTTTTTTTTTTTTTCTGCTTCTGATGTGGGTAACTGGTGCCATCTTATTTGGTGAGGCTTAGAGAAACTCCTCAGTTTCTCCCCTTAAACTGAAAAAAATATACTTTGCCATCTTGTTCCTTCATGAGGAACAGCTCTTTAGTAAATGAAAAGAAACTAATTTACTATTTTGGCTATGAGCCATGATCTCTCTTAAGGGGTAAGACCCAATGGGTATCAGGATATTCCCTCTCTTGTGTATTAATCAAGTCCTCCCTGTTTGTAGCCTGAGGGTATTTCTGACACATACAATGTATACTTCTTAAACCGTGTTTCCCTGATCCACCAAGGACCAGTGAGGGGGATTGACAGGTGACACACAAGGCCACAGATCCCCCAGGACTCACTTCTGATACCCCTTGCCCCCTCCTGCTGCTAGAGGAGATGGATTTTGCTTCTGTTTCATATGTTGGATTTTTGCAGATGTCATTTAAAAGAATGATTTGAAGACTTAAAAAAATGAAAACCCAAAATGTGGGAAAATGTGTTGCAAACTAAATTAGGACATCTTGATAGTAGTCATGATTCAGGCGCTAATAAATCAGTAAACTCTCAGAAATCACTTCAGCTTTTTTGATCCTGTTTTTTATCAGCATTTTTACTGCCATGACCAAAAGACCTGACAAGAACAATTTCAGAGGAAAAAAAGGTTATTTAAGGGCTCACAATTTCAGGTCTCAGTCCAGCAATGGCCGACTCCTTTGCTCTGGGCCCAAGGCGAGCTAGAATATCATGGCAGAAGGAAGTGGCAGAGGGAAGTGGCTCAGAACACAGTCAGCAGGAAGCAGAGAGAGTGAGCCTAAACTCAATTCAAAAAATATATACCCAAAAGGCATGCCCCTAATGACCCCTCCTCCAGTAATACCCTACCTACAGTTATTACCCAGGTAATCTCTATTAGAGGATTGCCGCAGTCCGGCTTGCTGCAGCAAAATAACCGGGGGGTGACGAATAACTTGTGTACGTTGATACAGCAGGAGTAGGAGCCGTTTATTGCAGGACAGGAGCAGTATTTATACATTCCACACAGCTTATCTAATTAGCATAAACTAGATACATCAGTCAACCAATAAGGAATCTCCACACTTAATGGCTCGCTTTTGTTACTTTTCAAACCACTCCCTCTGGCATTTTGCCAGGCACCATCCAGACTTGTTTACGAACTTTAACATTCCCCTGGCAAAATGCCAGGTGTTATTTTTGACTTGTTTACAGACTCTAACATTTCCCCCTTTTGTTTAATTTAAATAACGACCATAGTGGTTTTTACAGAAACACCATAAATAACCTGCTACAAACAGAAAGGGAGGATACAAAATGCCATAATACCAAGCCAATTGATGGCTCCATGCAAGAAGCCCTTGGAAAAATTATACCAGCAATGACACCATTTGCAAAGATACTGAGTTACAATTTGTTATAGATTACAGTTTGTTGTCTCAGTCCAGGTAAAGCAGTGTCTCAATAGATTAACTCACAGTCCAGGTAAATCACAGTCCAGGTAAGTTCTGCAGGCAGCTAGCATAAATCACAGTCCAGGTAAGTTCTGCAGGCAGCTAGCTTGATCCGAAGTCTCGTCCGGTTCTCAACAACACTGGAAATTCTTCCACCTTGGTCTTTACCGGCACTGGGACGAAGGCAGGAACTCCGGATGGCTAAAGAAAATCCTGTAGCATTGCACTAAGAAAACAACCTTCTGAACAATTTAGTACATTATCTCAAGGTTTTTTTGCATTTGAAATAAGCATTAATAGTACTCATTATTTATCAGCCTCCAGGTCAGGGAGAACCATTGTAGTTTAGTTATTGGCATTGAAAATGACCAAACATCAGGGACGCTGGTAGTGTCTTCTGCTGGCTGTAGCGCCTGGGCAGCCCCAGATCGCCCTGGGGAGTGTCCCGGACTCAAACTGCTACTGGGCACAGGGAGCAAGAGCCTGCGAGACTGTGCCTCCGGGTCAGGTCTAGATTTGGGCTCGCAGCAGTGGAAGAGCCAGCTCCCCAGCCAGGAGGCGGGGAAGAGCCAGTTGCCGCCGCCTCTTGGAAAATCCTTGCTGCGCTGTGATCGGCTTGCACACTCGGCAGCCTCCTCTCCGCTTCACGCACCCTCCGGTAACGAAAAGTATTTAGTAATAGCCTTTTGCTGCAACTTTTTTCCTGATAATCCTTCCTCCTCTGATAATCTTTCTTCTTCTGAACTTTCTGTTTCTTTCTGACTAGAGTTCCTGGGCTTCTATCAACACATGCCCTAACTATTCTTGGTTCCACTGGGGTGCCTTCTTCCCTTAGTAATTTACTTCTCACCCCTTCCATATTTTCATCATAAAGACAATACAATACACTGAGACAAAACAAGACACAAACATACTGTATCAATCTTCTCCATTTTCTCAAAATGGTCATTTTTCCTCTCGCCCTATCTGCCTAGGGACGAGCAGATTTGCTCCCGTCCTATCTATGGACGGGCAGCTTTTTTTCGTCACTTACCCCCGAGTGTCCCGGGGCTCCCCGTAACGGGCCACCATCTGCCGCAGTCCGGCTTGCTGCAGCAAAATAACCGGGGGGTGACGAATAACTTGTGTACGTTGATACAGCAGGAGTAGGAGCCGTTTATTGCAGGACAGGAGCAGTATTTATACATTCCACACAGCTTATCTAATTAGCATAAACTAGATACATCAGTCAACCAATAAGGAATCTCCACACTTAATGGCTCGCTTTTGTTACTTTTCAAACCACTCCCTCTGGCATTTTGCCAGGCACCATCCAGACTTGTTTACGAACTTTAACATTCCCCTGGCAAAATGCCAGGTGTTATTTTTGACTTGTTTACAGACTCTAACAGAGGATTAATGCACTGATTAGGTTAAAGCTCTCATAACCCAATCACTTCACCTCTAAACTTTCTTGCAGTGTCTCACACTTGAGCTTTTGGGGGATATCTAATATCCAAGCCATAGCAGAGCCTAACTCTTCTGTTGTTAAAATGGACATCAGTTGGTGGAATTCAATCCAGGCCCTGTGGTGCCTAGCAGTCCCTCAGAGGTTCTTAGGGCTCACCCTGGGAGGAAGGTGGAGGTTCTATTTTCCCAACTCTACACTGAACATTGAAAACTGTTATATATACACATTTATGTACAATAAAGAGAAACAGAGATAGAAAGAGAGCTACATAAAATTTATATTCTCCTTTCTGACATTCTAGGGTTCCATATTTCCTATTTTCCAGTAATTAAATAGCAAAAAAAAAAAAAAACAACCAACCTTTCAATGGCTTTTTTATTCATAATATTATGCTATTTGTTGATGTTGATGATAGGTATGGCATGTAACACACAACAAATGAAACACAATTTTTCTGGGTACTCAGAATATACATATAAATTCATACAAATAAAATTAATTTACATATATACATAAATTTTTCTTTGCATTATTTTCTATGGAATACTCTTTGTCATATAGTAACAAGCATGGCATGAAAAAATGTCATTAATGTACATTTACTCTCTCTGTAGGTAATTTACAACATGAATGCGCAAGTTTAAGGCTCTGAGAAGAATTTCAGTGGAAAAATCTAATTGATTTGATTTAGCCCAGAGTTCCCCAAACGTGTTTCAATGTAGCATTTTTTGTTATCAGTATACCTATGGAAATTGTGTGAACCATGTTTCTGAAGAAATCTAGGAAACAGTACTAATCATCCAGTGTTATGGACCACGTTCACCAGGTTCTAATCCCAAATATGGTGTTATTTGAGGTGAGGCTTTTTTTTTTTTTTTTTTTTTTTTTGTACCAGAGATTGAACTCAGGCACACTCGATAACTGAGACACATCCCCAGCCCTATTTTGTATTTTATTTATTTAGAGACAGGGTCTCACTAAGTTGCTTAGTGCCTCGCTTTTGTTGAGGCTGGCTTTGAACTCACAATCCTCCTGCCTCAGCCTCCTGAGCTGGTATTACAGGAGTGTACCACCATGCCTGGCTGAGGTGAGGCCTTTGGGAAGTAGTTAGGTTGAGATGGGATCATGAGGACAGAGCCATGGTGGAATTAGTGCTCTCATAATAAGAGGAAGAGACTTTGCAAGCCTATTCTCTCTTTCCCTCTGTCTTTGTCGCCCTCCCTGCCCCACTGGCAATATGAAGGGCTCATGTGAGCACACAAGAACCAAGCCTGCCAGCATCTCAGTCTTGACTTTCTCAACCTGTGGAGCTATGAGAAATAAATGTCTATTCCTTAAGCCACCCAGTCTGTGGTGTTTTGTTATAGCATCCCGAGTAAACTAAGACCAACAGGTAAGAAAATTAAGATATGACTGGTAAATTTATGTGGTCTTTATTACAAAACCACTAAACTTACAAAGCCTACTAAATTGTTATGTAAAAATCTATTTGAAAATTCTAGTCAAGATGGGAATTAACTTCATAATTGACTTGCCATTTTTCCTCCAAAATAATCACTGAGAAAGTAGAAGATCATTGAGGGGAAAAAAGGGAAATATAAACTATTACCAGGCTTCTTAAAAGCCAGTAAACATCACTATGGACTAAAATTGGAACAGACGCACAAAGCAGAGAATATGACTCAATGCCAGAACCTGCAGAGTCTGTGATCAGGAAGCAGGCAGGGGTGACTGAGATTTCAGCAGCTGCAAGTAGAGGACTAAAAAAATCTACCCTGGACTATAGGATACAGTCTCCCTGCTTGAAGCCAGGGGCTGGGATGAAAGTACTCCCCTCTCCCTGCACTCCTCTCCTGTTACTCACAGAAAAAGGCTGATAAAACTGCATTTAATCTGGTTCCAAGAATTTATAAATTATGGGTTGACAAATTTTCTCACTGAAGAACTCCACCCAGGGGTCCCCAGGCAAGATCTTCACATTGAACATCAGCAGGAACTGAGCACATCAAAGCACCTGATGCTGGATTGGAGAGCCAAAGGTAAAAATGGGGACAACAGAGAATACCACTAGACAGGGAGGAGGTGAGAACCAAGAAAGAAAAGAAAATCATCCCTCTCCAAAACGAGCCTGTTTATCTGGAAAGAAAATGAATGCTAAGAAAAGGAGCTTACAAAATCTACAAAGGGAGTCCCCTTCTGGGGATGAATATTCAAAGAATATTCTGCCTAAAAATTTATAAGAAGAAGCTAGAATATTCATACAGGTAAAGAAAGGAAGAACATTTCTATTTAGAGGGAATCATAAGTTGTGATAGGAAAAAAAACATTAAAAAATAATTCGAGTACATATAAACTATTATAACATTATAAAAAGTATGAAAATCAAAATAACTAGATGAACTCAGGATGTGACCAAAAAGGAATTAATGAATAAGAAGACAGTGCTGAGAAATTTCTCAAGATGCAGCACTGAAGGACAAGGGTACAAACTTTGAAAAACACAATATGGAAGGTGTAGAGTAACAGACCCCAGATAGACCAAAAAGTAATGTAAAGAGGAAATCATAAAAAGAATAGAGAAGGGAAAGCAATGAAAATGACGCCACTCCTCTGCTCAAAACATTTCACAACCTTCTCTATCCCTCAGTGTGGAATCCAGCGTCCTTGAAAACACACCCGGTCTCCTCTGCCACCTTTCTGACCACCTCTCCTGATCTGTGCTCTGCTGTTTCCAGCCTCAGAGCTCTCCTCCCTCTTCTCTGAAATTTCCAAGCATGCTCCAGCATAAGAACTTCCACCCTTGCTGTTCCTTTTCCAGAACTCCCCTTCTCCAGGATGCCCTCTAGCTTAATCTCTGGCCACCTTCAGTTCTTTGCTTAAATGTCATCTTTCTCAGAGGGACCTTCCCTGACCCCTCCAGCAGCCTGGCTCCATCACTCCTTCCCAGCTTAACTCCCCTCCTTAGAATTCAATGTTATCTCACGTACTACATACTTTATATATTTATATGGCTATCTTCCCTCACCAGACTTGAAACAAACTCCTTGAAAATAGAAGTGTTTCTTGTGTCTACAGTTGTCTTCCAGTGCCTATACATTGTAGATACCCAGTAACTGGTTTATTTGTAGAATCACTAAACAACCCCTGGGATATGGAAAGCATTCAATAAAGGTTAGGTATTGTGATTTAGTTACCAGTAATTCCATACTTGGATGCTAGTCACTGTGATCCAGGAGAACTGGCCACATTATTTTCACAACAATGGCGACCATCTTTGATGTGCCAAGCTCCCTCAGACATTTTGTCTTTGTTACATCATGCAGCATCAATTTCAACACAAGGAAATTACTATCTCCCTCTTATTGTGACTATGAGAACAAGATATAACAGTTAAATAATTTCCTACATTCATATGCCTAGAGAATAATAGAGCACATTTGAAACCTGGGTCAACCTCTAGAGACTCTGATAGCCTCTTCTACAGTGGATTGGTTGGTTTGCTTCTCTGCATCTGCCTTCTGTATAGTCACCCTCTCTGCCCCATAATACCTGTCTTTATTATCCCTCGTGACGAAATAAACACTATTGCCTATTCCTCCTTGTTATGCCTGATTTATCTGAATATTTCCTTCTTCTAAAAATAACTCTGTAAATCCCAATGCCAAAGGTAAATATTGACTAATCTAAGCAAATCAGAAAGCTAAGGTCACAGCACTAAAACTGGCAGAGTAGGGAAACCCAGTGCTCCATCAATTCAAAAAAGCAACTAATACACTGGCAAAAATGCTCAGAATCTAAGCTTATGGCCATCCATTCTCTTTGCCAGTGATTGGCTTAGGAGAAGATATTTGATACAATTATAGCCAATAAGATCTGGTGAGTGGGCTGCTGTTGTGGCTCAGTGGTAGAGCGCTCGCCTAGCATGCATGAGGCACTGGGTTTGATCCTCAGCACCACATAAAAATAAAAAATAAAGATATTGTGTAAAAAAAAAAAGATCTGATGAGAATCAGATGGATTACTTCTGGGTAAGTAATTTCTCACTCCTAATTAGACAAAATAACTAGAGAAATGGGCTTTTCTTCTTCCAGACACACTCATATTTGAATGAGTTGCCTGAACTTCTACCACTTTCTTTTGACCCACCAGATGGAGAAATCAACACAAAGACTAGAGTCAGTGGAGAAGTTAGAGACCTTGCATGCCAACTTAATACAGACATTACCCATAGAAGTTATGTGAGACTTTTAAAGTGTGTGAAATATACAAGCAAGGTTAAATTTTTGTTGTTTTTTTTTTTTTAACTAAAAGCATCCTAATACCATAGGCACTCTTTCCTACCTTAGAAGAATTGCAAACTCCAAAATTCACTTAGATATTCAGTCCAACTACTTGAACATTGACACAATTAGGGGTTCATAATTTGAGTTTGGATCGGCTATAGGACTGCCACTAAAATGAACTTAAAATAGGACTCTGATTCTCTTATCAAGCAAATGAAAGGGGAGTTGGTAGAACTGAGGTCAGGATAGGCCCTAACTTGGTCCTGGGGGACTATGTACAGAGAAGCACAATGAAGCACAAATCTGTTAGGTGATTCAGCCAAGCTCACTATGTTCATAAGCAAAGTAGACTATAAGCAAGTTCCTCAACTTCTATCATAAGGCATTATCCATACCACATTAAACCTAGCTATGTTCATATTTCCAGGTGCTTTGCATAACTGATAGTAAGAGGAAAGGGAACTAAGAATTCAATTGCAGCTGGAAGGTTGATACCTGAAATTTTGCTCATCCATAATTGCTCTCAGTAGTAAAAAACAGAGCTACCATTTGGAAACAGTGATTTCACAGATCTATTGACTTCTTGGCTGGATCACTGTCAGGCGAACAAACAAAACTACAACACCACCCTCTTTGTCAAGAACAATATTACAAAACTGAACCTGTGTCAGATCCTTTCATCTTATTTGGTAAATTATTTCCTTTTGACCTCATTACAGGGAAACACCCTCCAGCATGCAAGCACAATCTCCATAAACCCGGCTCCTTCTGATCTCTGAAGTCATTCCTGGAAGGATATTTAATTATGCTTCTACTAGAATTGTTCCAGAGTAATAGGTACACTTTAGGAACAAAATATCAAGAGATATTATTCCAAATTATTGGAGGTGGAGAAAGCCTAAATTTAAAAGCCATCTAATATTATAGCTAAAAACACATACTCAGGTACTAGCTCACTGGGCTAAAATCCCAGCCTTACTATTTCCTAACTGGGTGACCTCAGACAATTTGTTTCAATTTTCTGTATCTCTTTCTACCCAGCCATAAAGCTGAAATCCTTTATATTAGCACCTATCACCTGTGGTGTGGACAAAATTATACCAAATTCCCTATTCTGTATATTAAACAGTAGGTATCCGTTGTGTGTATTAAATTAGTTAATATATATGAAGTTTCTAGAACCCAGAATGGCACATGGTAGTCACTAAGCGCTATCTATTATTCTCTCAGATTATAATTGTGATTTCGATTATGATAATGATTATTTACCAATGGAATGGCAGACACCAACAGCAAGGCAAACTAAGTACCTAATCTCTTTAAGGTCCAGGGCTACAATTGCCAGTACAATTATACACATAGTAAAAACTGTTCTTGCTTCCATAATTTGGTCTGGTAATACAAAATAAACAGTTACAGTATAAAGTAAGAAATGCAAGGAATGAGATAGTACAAGATGCCTTGCTGGGAGAGAAAAGGGGAAAGAACATTATCTATTATGAAGAAGGCTTCTTGGAAAAAAGATTCCTCACATGATACATGAAGTAAGAATGGAAGTTAGCTAAGCAAACCATTGGGAGTGAAGGGCTACAGACTGAGGGATAAGTCTTACTGTTTCTCTACCCATGATAACTAAAAACAGTTATTCTGCTGGCCAGACAGTCGCAATGGAACACACTGAGTGAGTCTGCCTTAGATGTATATCGTTAACCTAAGAGGGAGATATGGTCTGTTCCTCCATCATCGTCATGTGAACACAAAACCATTAAGCTTTCTCCAACTCCTACTCCAAGTTTAAAGTAGATTTAAACTGGCAGAGTTTGGGGAAGGGCTGATATCAAAGACACTACACTTATAATCTACCTAATTCCTCCAAAAGCACTGTACACAAGCATGGAAACCCACTACTCAGCCCTTCTGAGGACCCCCATAAGAATGCTCCCTGGGTTAGCAGAGAATAGTTATAGCCCCAATAATTCATCATACTAACGTCTTTCCCCAATGCTTTGCTCTGTTTTGCCACTTCTTCTAGCCCAAAGTCCCTCTACCTCCTCTTCTTTATACAGAGCTATGTTCATTTACCTAGTGACCAGCAAGCCCAAGTTTTCCTTTTCCTCAGAAATTTTCCCAGCTACCAGGGATTCACAGGTATTCTTTATCACTCACATTCTGGTATGGGATTGAGGGAAGGAACATTTCCCTTCTTGAGGGTAGAAAAGGCATTGGGGTGGTCTTCTGCCACAGATTCCTAAAGGTCTTTTCTTTAACTGTCTAAAATAATAATAATAATAATAATAATAATAACCACATACCTGTTATACTAAGGAAAGTACCTTCTTAAAACTCTTTCCAATTTGATGCTGAAAATGAATTGGCAAGCTATGAAATTGAACTGATAAATGTTCTAGAACTGATCATAAAATAATAAAGGAACTAGAAAGATTGAAAGAAAAGCCAAGAAACATAAAAAACAAATTCAGAGTTTCCAATGTCCACTTCCTAGGAATAACTAGAAAGATAAACTAAGAGGTCGTAGGGGCAAAATTCAAATGAATAACATATGTCTCTGGTTATTTCTAGATTTTTTTTGTAACAGTGAGGGAGCCATTTTTTTTCCTCTTTATAATTCATGCAGCTCATATTTACTCAGACTTAACAATGTGAGTCTGAACAGTTGCAACAACTGGGCAAGGGACTGAGAATCTATCAATAGGAATAAATCTTTTCCCAAAGAAAGAGTAAATATGCACAGATCAAAATTTTCACATTATTCTTGGGGTTAAGAGTTCATAGATCCATAATCTCTTTTATTTTTATTTCAGTTCACCTGTTTTGAATGGAGAAACTTGGCAAAAACAAGAATATTTTCCACCTATTGATTGTTTGGCAAAAGAGTATCTTAGCAACTGATTGTTTGAAACATGAATCATACAGAGATACCCAGTATGCATCAAAATGTGAGTTGGTGAACTTACATTCTGGGGGTTATTCCACAATAATTATGGCATGGTGATATTTCATCTATTAAAGTAAATCAAAGTCTTTGAAGAATTATGAACACACTAAGTGAAAAAAAATAAGTTTCCTAGTAATAGTTAATGGCACAAAGAAAGTGCATTAGAATATACAAAGAAAGTCAACAATCAGAAAAGAGAACAATTTCCCTATAGGATTTGGGGTGAAGAGTGAAGGAAATTTGTTGGCAACAAGGGAAAATAAAAACTAGAGACTTGCCTTATTTAAAACAACATGTAAATATTTAACTATGGAATTACTTTCTGGAAAATTAAATTTATTTAAGGCTTAACACAAATCCACTTTGGGACATTTACTGAATTTCAGATCAGATATGTATTGGCACAGAGAAGGGCTAAAGAAAAGTGTGAAACAACTATTGAAAATCAGCAGAAAATAGAACTTTGATAAGAACCAAAGATAGAAGAACAATCATAAATAAATAGAAAAAAAAACTTCAGAGGACAAACAGATCAATCCAACACTGGATAGACAAAACAACATGTTACACAATAGAACATAATTATATAATATCAAAAGAGTAACAACTGACCCCTCTTATGCAACACGTGAATGCGTATGTGAAGAATCATGATAGCTGGAATCAAGGTGGTCTGCCGACATGCCTGTCTGACTTCTGCACCCCATAATACCACACCATATGTATTATACCACAAGGTCTATTTTCACACTGTTTTCTGATTCAGACATAATGGAAGTAAGATGCTTTTATCATCAGTTCCAGAGTGTGATGTGAAAGCAAGGATTGCAGCCTCTTACATAACTTGAGGTATCAGGCCATCTGTTTTCAAGTATTATGAAGAGATAAGTCCACCTGATCTGAATTCATGGTTACCATAAACTCTAAAAATTATTATTCCTTGTTTAGTTTTCTCTTTTTATTGTGTTTGGGACTCTTTCTGGGTTGTTGATAAATTATCCAAACTTGTCATATGTGTCTGATGGGAACACTGGAGGAAGACACTAAACTAAATTCTATCTGCTGTGGAAAGAGTTGACTCACAAAGTTAGCCACCAAATGGCAGGGTACTCTATGTTCTCAAGATAGCATGCTGAGGTCTTCAGTCAAAATGTTGGTTGGAATCTCAACTGAACTCTTATGAAATCAGGCGCTGACAAACCACACCTTTGTGTTCATTCTTTGCTTGACTTCTTTGTTTTAGGTGCAACATTTAATAGCATTGTTCCTCCGTTGCATTGTCACCTAAACGTTGGGTCAACATAAGCAACTGGGTGTTTTGACTGAAACACAAGGAACCACGTCAACTACAAGTTGACAGTCTTCTATTAATCACATTTTAGGACCTGATCATGTTCAGCAAGCTATATCTTCCTCCAAAATAAATGTTAATTGCAAAGAGTTGTATTTTAAGGACAATGAAGCAAATTTAATTTATTAGGAACAAACTTATGATGAAGAAGTTTATAATCAGGAAAAATCTAAAAGAATATGAGACCAAATAACAATGTGTCAGACTCTTAATGCTATTATAGGCTTCTCCTTCCTGGTATTTATTAATCTGGAGCCTCTTCTAAGAAGTAACAATAACACTAATTGCAAGTCATCAATCAAATCCTCATAGACAATGGGAAGGCCAGAAAAAGCCCAGAATAACCAGGAAGAAGACAGAGAGAGTGGCCCAGATTACAAGAATGAACAGTAGGTGGCACAAAATGTCCCCATGCTGCCATATAGGCCTGTTTCCTGTGTGAACCTTGTTTGAATTCTGAGTTGATGATTTTAGCTAGGCTTGTCAGAGGAGAGGGCAGATACACTATGAAGGAGTAAGCCATCCCTGCCTAGCTGACTGAAGGCAGTGGCCTGTCCACAGAGAGAGAATCTGCACTAGGAAAGCCATGCTTCAGGGAGAAGGTGCATTGTGGTCAATGAACCCTGTATTGTAATCAGAAGACCTGAGTTCAAATCTTGGCTTTACAAATTCCTATCCTTATGACCTTTAATAAAACACAGTGCCTCTGAGTCACAGTTTCTCATCTGTACAGAGTAGGATAAAAATACTTTGACATCTCTGTGTGAATATTGTGAGGACCAATTAATAATTAATAATAATATATTTAAATTACAAAGTTTTTACATGTAAATTTCTCATTTAAAAAAATAAAGTACTTAAAAACCTGTAGTAGAACTAAGAAATGCCATAGCTGTGGATAAAAGTTAAAAATAAAGCCAATGAAATAACTTAATGGAGAAGTAACATAAGCTAGAAGAGGCATATGGTACAGTAGTTAGGAGTCTAAATTTTGAAACTGTGTGTCTAGATTTGAATCCCAGCTGTGATTTGACAGCTATAGGACTGTGGGCAACTTACATACACTATCTCTTTTTCAGTTTCCACATCTATAAAATGTATACAATTGTACCAACTTTATGAGTTGCTGTGAGGAGTAAGTGCATAGCACCAGCCTGACATGAACAAAATGTTGGACTACTACAAATGTTTGCTAGTATTATGACATTGACCTAAGGCCCTATGGTGTTTGCATCCTTCAGTGCTGGGAACTGAGTGACCATAAATTCCAGGACTGGACCGTGTGGCTTCAGATATATAGAATCAGAGGCACTCTGGGCAGGCATCTATAAACATATCACTGCACAAATAATCAGAAAACCACTCCACATTGATTAGAGCTCAGTTTTCAGTTCATAAAATGAGAAGTGGATAGAAAAGTTACCTTTTCCATCCTTGTATTTTATATTAGCACTTAAGAAAGCAAATTAAATTGTTTAGGAAACTAGATAACCCTGATCAATATCTCCATTGAACAAGTGACAGAAATATGTAGAGTCAATTTCATCATCCCCACTAATATTATTTAGTTATCTTCCCTTTTGCTAGCAGAGTCAAGATGTATATTTTCCTTCATACTGTAAGGATAAGGATCTTGCATAAATTCCTTGTTTTATTTACTTTATTATTTTAGTAGTTCCATTTAAATAACAAAAGTCTATATTCTATTTATAGTATGTGCTGATCAATAGCATCCACTATGCTACAAATAGCCATAAATTTGAAACTTAAGTTGATGAATTATTAAGATTGATTGACAGATAAATAGACAGAGGGTGGATGGATGGATGGACTGATCCTGGGCAGCAGCAGCAAATCACAGCTCCCACTCAGTCATGCAATCATGAGGATAAAACACCATATTGTCTATAGTGTGCTATTTCCTAAGCTATAGTGTTTTGTAGGTTCAGTGTATTATATACTTTTTTGACTCAAGATATTTTCAATTTATGGTGGGTTTTTTCAGGAAATAACCTCATCATTGAAAATTGAGCCAAGCATGCTGGTGGAAGTGTATAATCCCAGGGACTCAGAGGAATCTGAAGCAAAAAGATCACAAGTTGCAGACCAACATGGGCATCTTGGTGAGACCCTTTCTCAAAATAAAACATAAAAGGGATATTGCTCAATGGATTCATAAATGGATATTGCTCCAGTACCAGAAAGAAAAAGAGAGACTAGGAGAGAGGAAGGGAGGGAAGGAGGGAGGGAAGAAATCAGTGCCCATCTGTGCTTGAGAGACAAGCACTGGTCACCTTCTCTGCTAAGCCTTGCCTAGTTTCTCAAGCACATCCTGTACCTTCTCATCCTCACCCCCCAGCATACATGCACAGAACTTTGCTCTACTACTTATTACAGTGCCTTCCCTTTCCTTGTCTGCATGTCATTTTTTCAAACACAGCTGGAGAAAGGCTTTGGTCCTTTTAGTCTGCTTATTCCTTGTGGCTGTCCTATGTACAGCAGGTCCTCAACAGTACTGGTAAGAGAAGAGGAGAAAAGCAAGCATCTGAAATCAGAACAACTGGGCTGTGTCCAAGTTTCTACCCTCTCCATTTTGTTGACTTGTTGTAACTGAAAAGTTCTCTGTGTCTCAGTATCCTAATTCTTGAAATTGGCAAAATAAGAGTATTTGTTTCATTCCTTTAACATATTAATTATTTTACCTTTAATTCAAATAATGCATTTTTGATATTTGAAAATTAATTGTGCAATAAACGTTTACCTTAACTGTTAGTAAAAGTTAACTTATTTTAATAGACATGGAAGTGCACTCTATTTTATTGACTTATTTTTATTAGTGCATTATAGTTATGCATAATTTTAGGGTTCATTTTGACATAGTCATAAACACATATAAGTTGCTTTGTTTCAATCTTCAGTACCATCACCTTTCCTCTTCCTCCTTCCCCCAATCCCCTTATTCTACTCTGCTGATCATCCTTCTATTAATTTATTTTTTTAATTGGCACAGTATAGTTATACAAAAAAAGTGAAACTCATTGTGTTATGTTCATACACAGACATAGCATATTTTGGTCAATTTCATCCCAAAGTTTCTCTACTTTCCCATTCCTCTTCAATCTCCTTCCTCTACTCAACAGTTCTTCTGTTATTCATGACATCCCCCCCTTTTAAAAAAATCTTATTTCTCCCTAATTTCTGCATACAACAAAATATTTAACCCTTGACCTTCTGATTCTGGCTTAGTTTACTCAGCATGTTGTTCTTTAGTTCCATCAATTTATCAGCAAATGACATACTTTTCTTCTTCTTTAGGGCTGAGTAAAATCCTATTGTGTACATATGCCCCATTTTCTTTGTCCAATAATTTATTGAGAGACACCTAGGCTAGTTGCATAACTTGGCTATTGTGAATTGTGTTACTATAGACATTGCTATGTCTTTATCACTACAGTATGCTGATTTTAGTTCTTTTGAATAAATACCAAGCAGTGGAATAGTTGGGTCATATGGTGAGTCCATTCTTAGTCTTTTGAAAATGTCCATACTTCTTTCCAAAATGATTGTACTAATTTGCAGTCCCCCAAGAATTCATGATTGTACCTTTTTGCCCACATCCTCACCAGTATTTATGATTATTTGTATTCTTCTTGGTTGCCATTCCACTGGAGAGAGATGAAATTTCATTGTACTTTTGCTTTGCATTGTCAGGTTTACTAAGAATGTTAAAAATTTCTTCATACATTTGTTAGCCATTTGCTTACTTTTGAGAAATGTGTAGTTAGTTCTTTTGCCCATTTATTGATTGGGTTACATTGTGCGTGTGTGTGCGCGCGCACACACATGTTCAGTTCTATAAACTATCTGGAGATTAATCTCTCCTGTCAGAATAGTAGCTACTATTCTGCAAAGCTTTCTCTCTAGTAAGCTTTCTCTTCATGCTCTTAACTGTTTCCTTTGCTGATTACACTATATTTTTGTTTTAAACATTAGAATATGCCTTAATAAATGAGAAGAAAAAAAAATCATTTCGCCAAACACATCCTCAACAAAATCTGTGAATCATTAACTGAACAAAATAAAGTATTGTAGGTGTCTCAATTTAAGATACCTTATTTTTAAAAAATTCTCTCAGGGACACCTAAAGACTAACAAATTATAATCAACACATTCTAGAAAATTTAGTCTATCATAACCATTTCCCATAAAAGTTTTGTTAATTTTTTATTTTTTATTCTTTCTTCAATTTGTTTTCATAGCAAAAGGAGACTAATGAGAATTCTCCAGGGTTATTGGAAAATAAAATCCACAAATCTCCTCTGATCCTTTCACAATTCTAACTTTCAGGAATCTTATTTATATTTTCAAATTATGACAAGAAGAGTTTCTGGTATTGGAAACAAAACTAAATTCTGTATCCAGGAATGACTCATTATAGCTCACAACTTTATTTAAATCCATAAATCTTAGAGACAAAAACAGAACAGGATTTGAATAAATTTGAGTTTGTAATTTATTAGACCTTAAGCTTGCAGAAATTTTAAACATTAAAAAAGAACCAAATGAAATTACATACAAGAGGAAGTGAGGGGAAAATAATACAAGGGGGAGAAATGAATGACAGTAGAGGGGGTAGAGAGAGAAGAGGGGAGGGGAGGGGAGGGGAGGGGGGATAGTAGAGGATAGGAAAGGCAGCAGAATACAACAGACACTAGTATGGCAATATGTAAATCAATGGATGTGTAACTGATGTGATTCTGCAATCTGTATACGGAGTAAAAATGGGAGTTCATAACCCACTTGAATCAAAGTGTGAAATATGATATACCAAGAACTATGTAATGTTTTGAACAACCAACAATAAAAAATTTTAAAAAAAGAATTATTCACATACACAATATGTGCTTATTTATATTTATATTTTTATCTCAATTTCACTCTTCAAACATTCTTTAAATTGTTATTTAGTGTTCTTTGAGTAATTCATAACTGTCAGTATCCTGATGTTTAATTCTTAATGTTTTTTTTTTATTTTTTTGTCACTTAGATTAAGCCATGCTTCTCTTTGTTTATGTTTGCTGTACTATTTTTTATTTGTTCATTAAAGGAGCCAACAGTTGATTATGTAGTCCATTTTGGGGAAAAAAGTATAAAATATTTTAAATAAATAAAAATAGGCAAGAAAAAAAAAGAACCAAATGAAAAAAATTAGAATTAAAAATTACAGGAACCACTCACTATATGAACTCAGTATCATTAGAGAGTATATTAAGACTCACTATATGAACTCAATAGTGGATGGCAATGTCAAAGAAAAGAAACAGTAAGCTCCAGATTCTCTTATCTTCACAACAGAGGGTTTTAAATTGCTTTAAATGAACAGAATCTCAGAGATCTGCCATGAAATGTCCAAGTGGCTCATATTCACAGGATCAGAGTCCCAGAAGAAAAAGGTAGTTAAATACATAAAAAATATTTAAAGAAATAATAGATAAATGCTTCCAAAATTGGGCAAGAGACAAAATCCTAAAGAGTTAAAATGTTCAGTAAACTTCAAACAAGATAAACTTAAGAAAATCTATGCACAGAGATGAACAATCAAACCACTAGCAAGAGAACAAAAGAAGAAGTCCTGAAAGCAGTTGAAAAAAAATGATGTGGTACTTACAGGGAAACAATGATTTGTGACTGAAGGTTTGTCATCAGAATATTTGCCAAAAGGTAGGAAAAACTATTTAAGATATTGTGGAATTTCCAGAATTCCCTACCTAGAAATTGTCCTTCATGGTTGTAAGTGAAATAAAAAAAAACATTCTCAGATGAAGAAAATCCAAGATAATTTATTGCTAGCAGATGTAATCTAAAAGAAATACTGAATCCAATTTTTGGCAGAAGGGGAATACGACCAAGTGCAACTTAGAAGTTAAGGACTGAATAGATAGCAACAGAAATAGCATCTATCTGAGTGAATAAAATAGAATGCTTTTTTAATCTCTAAGGTTCTTCAAAATGTCTAACATTATATGTAAAAACTATAAGATTTTAGGACTTCTGGTTTTTAGTCCAGTTTGTAAGGAGATTATAAGTCATCACTGCCATTCTGACAACATAAACAAACTAAAAACCAAAAGCCAAAAATCAACAATTCTTCTTATACCCATCAGGGAATTTAAGCCATAAAGCCAACCACTGCCCATAAAGTTGGAGAGGCAGACACAGACAAATTAGCTATATAAAGAATAAAGAGGGTACATTACTACAGACCACCAACCTTAAAAAGATAATAAGAAAACATTTCAAACCAGACAATGTATGCAAATTTGACAACTTAAATAAAAGGGACCAGCAGGCATGGTGGCACACCCTGCTAATTCCAGAAGTTTGGGAGACTGAGGCAGAAGGATCATGAGATCAAAGCCAACCTTAGCAACAGGAAAGAGCTGAGCAACTCAGTAAGACCCTAAATAAATACAAAATAGGGCCCAGATGTGGCTCAGTGGTCGAGTGCCCCTGAGTTTAATCCCAGATAAAATAAATAAATAAATAGGACCAATTCCTTGAAATTTACAAACTATTAAAATTTACCCAAGGGAAAATATATAACTTGTATATACTCATATCTATTTAAAAATTGATTTATAGTTTATAACTTCACAAAAATGAAAACTACAAGCCCAGATTGCATTACAGGAAAATTCTTCCAATCATTTAAAGAATGAATAGCACCAATTCTATACAATGTCTTTCAGAAAGTAGAAGGGAAATTTTTCTGATTCAGTTTTTGATACCAAAAATTTGATACCAACAACAATTGAAGACAGTATGGGGATGGGGGTGGGGGAACACAGACTAAAAACAATCAAGGAAATTGAAGCAAATATCCTCAACAAGAGCTGGAGTGTAGTTCATTGGGCCTATGTAGCATGTACTAGGCCTTAGGTTTAATCCTTAGCACTGCACACATATGCACACAAAACCCTCAGCAAAATTAATCAAATCAAGGGCAGGACTGTATGGCTTCTTTTTTTATTTTTCATACCTGGGAATGAACCCAAGGGTGGTCAACACTGAGACACATCTCCAGCTCTTTTTTTAATTTGTTCTGATTAGTTATACATGAAAGTAGAGTGCACTTTGACATATTATACATAAATGGACTATAATTTCTCATTTCTCCTGTTTGTACATGATGTAGAATAATACCAGTAGTGAAGTCATATATGTACATAAGGTAATTATGTCAGATTAATTCAACTATCCTCCCCTCCTTTCTTCTCCCCTCCTCTCCCTTCACTCTCCTTTACCTAATCCAAAGTAACTCTGTTCTTCCCTAGCTGTCTCCCTCTTTTGTGAATAAGCATCTGCATATCAGAGAAAACATTCTGCCTTTGATTCTTTCTGATTGGCTTATTTCTTATAGCATGATATTCTGCAATTCCATCCATTTACCTACAAATGCCATAATTTCATTCTTCTTTAAGTCTGAGTAATACTCCATTGTGTATATATACCACATATTCTTTATCCATTCATCTGCTGAAGGACACTTAGCTTAGTTCCATAGTTTAGCTATTATAAATTGAGCTGCAATAAACATTGATGTGGCTGCGTCACTGTAGTATGCTAATTTTAAGTTCTTTGGGTATAAACCAAGGAATGGGATAACTGGGTCAAAGGGTGGTTTCATGTTAAGTTTTCTGAGGAATCTCCATACAACTTTTTATAATGGTTGCAACCAATTTGCAGTCCCACCAGCAGTGTACAAGTGGACCTTTTTGCTCACATCCTTGTCAACATTTATTGTTGTTTATGTTCTTGATAGCTGCCATTCCAACTGAAGTGAGATGAAATCTTAGAGGAGCTTTGGTTTGCATTCCTCTAATTGCTAGAGACACTGAACATTTTTTCATATATTTGTTGATCAATTATATCTTCTGTGAAATGTCTGTTCAATTCCTTAGCCCATTTATCATTTGGGTTATTTGTTTTGTCGGTGTTAAGTTCTTTGAGTTCTTTATATATCCCGGAGATTAATTCTCTATCTGAGGTGCATGTGATAAAGATTTTCTCCCATTCTTAGGTTCTCTCTTCATGTTATTGATTATTTCCTTTGCTGAGAAGAAAATTTTTTAGTTTGAATCCCTCTTATTTATTGATTCCTGATTTTACTTCTTATGCTTTGTTAACGAAGTTAGATCCTAGGCTGACAGGGTGAAGAGTTGAGCCTACTTTTTCTTCTATTAGGCACAGGGTATCTGTTCTAGTGCCTAAGTCTTTGATCCACTTTGAGTTGAGCTTCTTCAGCCATTTTTATATTTTACTTGAGATAGGTCTCACTAAGTTGCTTAGGACCTTGCTAAGTTGTTGAAGCTGGCTTTGAACTGCTGATTCCCCTCCTCAGCCTCCCTAGCTACTGAGATTATAGGCATGCACTAATGTGCTCAGTTGTAAATATTTTAGTAAATATGTACAGAGAAATTAACACCAATCCTTATCAAACTCTTTTCAAAAAAAAAATTGAAAGGGATTAAATACTTTCTAATTCATTCAATGGGGATATTAACCTGCGAGCAAAACCAGACTGACATAATAAAGTGAAAACTACAGAGATATATATATTCCTTATGAATGTAGATGCAAAAACTCTCAACAAAATGCTACAGAACCAAGTCCAGCTGCTTACCAAGTGAATAATACACTTTGACTAAACACAATTTATCCAGAAACATAAGGTTGGTTCAGCAAACTAAAATCAGCCAGTGAAATGCCCTATATTAATGAATAAAGGAGGAAAATATCATATGAACTATAGAAGAAAAAGCATTTGAAAAAACCCAGAAGTTATGGTGAAGACCTCAAATAAAGGAGAACTTCCTCAACATTAAAAAAGATATCTGAAAAATCTACAGTTACTATCATACTTAATTTAAAAGATTATATACTTTCTCCATAAGATCAGGAAAAAGCAGGGCTGCCAGTCTCACCATTTCTATTCAGCATTATACTAAAAGTTCCAGACAGGGCAATTCAGGAAAAATACCTTGGTCCACACAAAAATCCTGCACATACGTGTTCAAAGCAGCATTATCCACAGTAGCCCTAAACTATCAACACCTGTCACGTCCACAGCCCAGTTGTGCCAAAGCAGTGGGGAAGGTCATGAGGAAGCCAAAATCCGTGCCTGGAGACAGCATAGGAGAACATGGTATACTGAGAAAAGCTTGCAAGAGGTCAGTAAGTGCAAGAGGAGGTCAGTGGTGACAGACTGGCAGTACCTCCATCTCTCAACGTGTTTTGCCAGGTAGTATCTCCTTTCCTGGCATTTTGTCCAGTGGCAGCCAGCTGGGGGACTGACACATATCCTTTCCACCATGTCTTCAGTTTTGTGCCTGTTCCCACTCAGATAGGGGTTTGATAGGTTGCTGAAGCAGTGACATCCCCAGCATTAGCTTGCTGTGATTGCTTCTATAGCCACCCCAGGTAGAAACTGTCCTGCCAAACATGCAAGAAACATAGCTTCTACAGATAACATTAACCTCCTCTAGTTCCCAGTGTGTATAAGAGAAAGCCAGTGTCCTTCAAGATAATATGTATCCAGATCTTCTGGCCCACACTTGCTCTCACTATTTCCTTAAATTGTCCAGATATTTTGAGAACACAGAGGGGGAACTCAGGGACACGGTGTTTTACTGTTCCCCTTTTCTTTATTGACCCAAATGCCTATTAACTTATTTATAGATAAATGAAATATGATATATTTGTGAAATAAAATTTTATTTGGCAGTAAATATGAATGAACTACTGATTCTTACTAATATGTGCTACAATATGGAAGGCCTTGAAAATATTCTACTAAGTGATAGAAGCAAGGCACAAAAGACCTCATTTTGTAGGATCCCTTTGTATGAAAATTCTAGAACAAGCAAAAGCATAAAGATGGAAAATACTTAGTGTTTGACAAGGGCAGGGAGAAAGGGGAGTAGAAAAATTGGTGCTTAATAGGAAAGGGGTTTCTTTCAGGGGTGACGACGATTGTGCTGATGATTGCACAACATTGTGAAAACACTAAAAAATCATCAGATAATGTTGATATTGTGTGATATTTTGAAAACACTAAAAACCACTGGATGGTACACTTTAACGTTGCCAAGGTATTGTATTCCATCTAAATTTTTGAAATATGAATGTGGAAAATAAATTTAAAGACTGAGTACTTAGATTAAGAAATATTAACCCATTTTTCAAATGGAAAACAAATTTGAACAGTTACTTCAGAAAATATCCTAATGGCAAATACATACTTTAAAGGATTTTCAACATCATTAGCATTAGGAAAGTATAACATAAAGCCACAATGAGATGTTATTGCATATTTCATATCTGCTAAAATGGAGTTGGTTGGGAGGAGAATACCAATCAAATGTGCAAACAACAACAATAAATCCTGACACAGCTAAGTGCTACTGTGAATGTGTAGCAACTGGAACTCTCATATATTGTTCATGGGAATAGAAAATTGTGCAACCATTCTGGAAAATGTTTTGGCAGTTTCTTATACAGTTAAACATATATTTACCATATACTTGCCAGAAGTAATCTACTTCTAGGTTTTTCCCTTACAGAGATTAAAATCTATTTCCAAATAAATTTTCTTTATAACAGTGGATTATCTGTTATTACTACCAAACACTGGGAGTAATCCAAATGTTTTTGAATATGTGAGTGAAAAAAAAAAAAAGCTGAAGTACATCCAGACAAGAGAATACTACTCAGTGTGAAGAAAAGAGGTCGGGGGACTCTATTGATGCACATGACAATGTGGGTGATTCTCAAAAGCATTATGCTGGGTGAAAGAAATGTTATATACTGAATGATTCCATTCACACACTTCTCTAGAAAAAGCAAAACTATACAGGAACACTGCAGAGAACAAACCTACAGGGACGATACAAGAAAACTGAGAGGATAATGGAAATGGTGTGAACCTGACCATAGCCATAGTTACCTGAATCTGTCCATGTGCTAAATCTTATATAATTGCATGCCTAAAAAACAGTGTGCTGTATGGAAATTAGTAATTTGAAAAATGTGTTAGGAAGAAAAACTGTTGCTCTTTGTCTTGGGATTCAGGTATTCGTTCAAAGAAATAATATTAAACATGAGATTGAGATGACTAGGCATTAACTAGTTGGTGGGGTTGCAGTAGAGCTTCACAAGCATAGGGAAAGAAATTGGGGGGAAAGGAAAATAAAAGAAAATTATGACTGGATCTATGGCACGAGGGACACAGAGTGGCCCTGCAGGACGGTGATAAACAGGAGCCAGGTCTTCTCAGACTTTTGGAGCCACTGTAAGGATTCTAAAGTTGATCCCAGAGCCATCAGAAGTGTACTGTAGGGCTTTAGGAAAGGGAATGACATATCTGGATTATTTGCACTTTGGGATTACTCCAGTGATATTCTGGTGATGGGTTAGAGGGAAGTAAGAGGTATATATTGCAAGGCTGTGGTCAAGGTAAGAGATGATAATGGTCATGGCTTGCTGTACCATTGAACCACAGTAATAGAATATGTGTATCCCAGGAGCATTTTGGAGACAAAGTCTACAGAACTTGGCAATTTTTTGGAGTGGTGAATGGGGGAAAGTGTCAAATTAGATGGCATGAACAAGATTGGTGACATTCATTAAGATAGAGAAAACACTAGAGGGAACAGGTCTCACTCTCCTGTGCAGAACCATTGCTATGCCAAAGCCAGCCCCAGGTGTGACAATGGGAAATCAAAGCAACTAGTTTCTTCCTAACTTGGGGAGGAAAATCCATAGAGGATTTTTTCTTATTTTAAATTTTCCTTAAAATTTTAGACTTATACCATGACCGATACTAGAACCTAAGATTAGATAATCCTTGATTCAACACCTTCAATTATTTGCTAAAATCTCTGTTTCTCAATGAAACCCACCCTGACCACTCTATTTAATACTGACAATTTTTCTGCCTTCACTGCCTCCAAAAGCACTTTACCTATTCTACTATTTTCCTTTTTTTCTATCACAATTTCATCTTCCATACAACTTATTTATATAATAATACTTTGAAAAGTAATTTATGCATTCATTCTCTTTATTGTTTTATTAAAACTATAAGTTCATTAAGGGCAAGTATATCACATATAGTGCTTTCTTGGTTTACCTATGTACCCCGGGTCCTTGTGCAGTGACTGATATCCAGAAGGTGCTCATTCAATGTTTGTTGAATAAGTCAAAAATGATTTTTTACTGTGTTAAGTCAATATTTCATAGCAATACCAAGAGGAGTGAGGGCATGACCTAATTAATAAATCTTTATTATTTGGAAAAGTTTGATAAATCTTCCCATACCTAAGAAAGTAACAGCTATCATTCTTAAGTCTTAAATCAAAATGTGTCTGAGGAAGAGAGTAAGGGAACATGAGGAAGTTAATGTCCTCTCTGTGAACCTACCAGAAAGGAAATTCACTAGTATTTTATTGGCCTGGTTGGCAAGGAAGAAAAATGGAGTGATGGCTGGTTCTTAAATTACAGATTAATGACAAGTAATGACGTTATTAGACTGGCATGTATATAATTTATTTTTCTCCTAATTTATTTCCCCATCATTTTAATCATTTTTCTTGTTTTGTTTTCTTTTTTTCTGTAGTATGACTTATTATTCTTGGGGGAAAAATCAATATTATTTCCTGAACTTTTATGTCTGTTATTCTATAATGTTCAAAGTATTACTTCCCTAAATGTGAAATGAGGTCCCTATTATCTCATTTTAATCACAGCTAATAGATTTTATTTCTGTAATTTCTCAGTAGTTTTAATTTTAGAGATGCCATAACTCTTACAAAAAGGAAGTAACTTCAAGAGGTCAGGTCAATGGGGTAAAATTCTATTATCTAGAATTTAACCATTAAAG
Organism: Marmota flaviventris; assembly: GCF_047511675.1. Taxonomy (NCBI): domain Eukaryota; kingdom Metazoa; phylum Chordata; class Mammalia; order Rodentia; family Sciuridae; genus Marmota; species Marmota flaviventris. The sequence goes on from NC_092502.1 coordinate 149,635,796, forward strand.
GGCACAAAAGGGGTCTACTAGTAAAATGCAAGGGGAATAAAACTATAGCTAGAAACTGCCTCCAAATTATCCATATTTATAATTTAAATTGTACCATTTGGGAATTCAGTGTGTTATATAGCTAATAATATAAGTTAACTGAATTTGCCCTATTATTTTTTCTTACTTATTTATGTAATACCATGATCAATAATTCTCTGTGGCCAGACCAGGCCCATAAGCTCTACCTCATATCCTAATATATGACATAGCATTACTAGTTCATGTAAAACAGTAGGCACTGTTCTTTTCTGAGAAATCTGTCAAAATCCTACACCCTGAGCTATCCCAGTGGCATGTTTAGCAGTGTGTTATCTATTTTCCTACTGTCACATAAACTTTCATAAAATAAAAATTAAATATTATCCATGTCCAAGTGAATAAAAATCTTTTTAATTTAAAGGCAATTGCATAAAGACTATTTTGCCAAACTATATACACTGACCTTAAAAATATTAGAGTTGATATACTAGAAAGCATCACATCAGCTGAAAACATGATAGTTCATCATTTCTCCAAGTATTAAGTAAATACTTCATAAGCTCCCAAAACATTTTCCAGTAGAATATATATGAAATTTGACAAAACATAAATGTATATCATTACAATAAATAGATACAATTAAACTAAAATATACTGTTGGTAGTTAAAAACATATAACTTTTGGGAGGGCAATTACCATTAACTCTTTTTTTTTTTTTTTTTTTTTTTTTTTTTGGTGGGATGGATACTGGAGATTGAACTCAGGGGAACTTAACCACTGAGCCACATTCCTAGTCCTGTTTTGTATTTTATTTAGAGACAGGGTCTCACTGAGTTGCTTAGCACCTCACTTTTGCTGAGGCTGGCTTTTCATGATCCTCCTGCCTCAGCCTCCCAAGCTTCTGGGATTACAGGTGTGTGCCACCACACCTGGCTTGTTAACTCTTTTTAATTATTTCACAAATGTTCAGTAAAGAAGTATTGCACTGAAGGCTGTCCTAGGCATAGTGAGCGATACAAAGATGAATAAGAAGTTTCTGCCCTCCAGAGACTATAACAATGAAGCACAGATAGGGCATCTATAGAAATAACCACTATATATGAAGGCACAGTATATCAAATGTCAAACATGAATACAAATAAGTTATTGCAGATGTTTATTACCTTAGGAATTTATTATATTGCTTTAAAGTGTTTTCCTTTTGTTGTCTGCATCTAATACTAATTTTATACTCTGTAACCCAAATCAAAATCTGAAAATTTTAAGTTAAAAGTGACTTCAAAAAATAAAAAAGCAGTCATTATACCCACACCAGCAAAACTAGGGCAAAAAAACCTATAAAATAAATGAGAAATAAGTTATTGCATCCTAATTTGTTATTATTTATCTTGTTGATATAGTCTTTCCTACTGAAGTGATTTGTATTTACCAGATGATGTTGAACATGTTTTTATGTAAGGATTAGTCATTTATGTATCTTCTTTTCAGAAATGTCAATGTCTATTTAGATCTACTGCCCATATTTGAATCAGGTTGTTGCTGTTGTTAGCTATTGAGATTTTGGAGTTCCTTATATATTCTGGATATTAACCTCTTATCAGATGTATAGTTTGCAAATAGTTATTACCATTTGGGAGATGTTTCTTCACATAGAAAGTAGCCTCTTCAAAATATGTTTCAACTACATTCATAAACATAGAACATAATTTTAAGTGAAAACAGGAAATTACTTTCATTTGGATATTAAGATAATGAATGTTATTTGAAATACAATATTATTTAATTAAGTGACATCATTTTTACAGTGGAAAAGGAAAACAACATTCTGATACATTGGCATTTATTTACTGATTCACCATATCAAAGCATTTTGTTTCATACACTACAGAGAAAATATGAAAGAGTAATTAATTACTGCAGGAGCATTGCCTCTGCATTCAACTGCAAGGATGGTGTAGATAGCCCAGTGACCCCTAGATTGTGGCAAAGACAGAAGCCAGTAGCAGCCAGATAATATAGGGTTAGCACAACATAGTCTTAGAATTCCCAAAACAAGAGGATGGATAAGTTTTCCTGTAAAATGTTTTATTTAGAAAGTAGTCATGAAGCAAACCAATTCTGTATTATTGCTGTTTTTAACAAAAATTAAACACCTCTTTTCTCTTTATCTATGGCTTTCCTTCTACTTTCATGAAATAGGGTGGGGAAAAATATGCTTGGACTCTTTCTAAATAGTTTAATAGGTGAGTAAGTGTTGATTGTTGTATTTTTATCTAAAAACATGTTAATTCATAAAATCATCCAAATTCCCTATCATATCCCTTTTCAATGACCATACTCCTGATAGCCTTACATAATTAAAAGTATTTTTCAGTGAAATTCCAATGGTCTCCAACAGCAAGGAATAGTAGTCTACATCAGTCCCTCCTAAAGTTTTATTTTCTTATTTGGAAAATATTATTTATGATGCCAATCTTTCATTCGTTCCTAATGGTTTTCTCAGCAAGAGCCCAGATGTGAGGTAATTTTATTGCATTAATATAAATAGCAATATATTCAATTTCTGGACAAGCCCCTGTAATTATCTCATTGTTCATTATGTTAATTTTTAATGTTTTTTTTATTAGTGCAGTATAGTTATTCAAAATATTGGGGTCCATTTTGTCATAATCAAATACATATATCAATTCTACTCTAGTCCTCAGTGCTTGCCCTTTCTCTCCTTTCCTCCCTCCCCCATTCCTCTTCTTCTATTCTACTGATCTTCCTTTTATTTATTTATAGTTTTCTCTTAATTTGTACTTTATAGATATACATGAAGGTAAAATTCACTGTGGCCTACCCATATATGTACATAGCATAATTTGATCGATTTCCTTCCATCATTCCTCTCTTTTCTGGTCATTCCTCCCTTCCTTTCTGTGTCCTACAGTGACAGTGACCTCCCTTCTATTTTTATGGGATCTTCCCACCACCATCCATCTTTTTGTTGTTGTTGTTGTTGTTCTCATTATTTTCGTCTAGCTTTGACGTATTTGCCAAGTTTACACATCCCTCCCCATCCAGGTTAGAGTTCACTTCTAAACTTGACACAAAGGAGGAAATGTTGTACAACACACCTGAGCCTAAAATCCCAAGCATGTTAAAACAGATTTTATTTTTCACAGCACAAAGTGTACAGAAATTTAATCTGAATAAATTTAAAGACCAGTATAATGCCTCCAGTTCTTTAAATTCAAATGTAAGAATAAAACATTCCTATCGGGGCAATTTGATATCTATATAATGTAGACTCATGATTAATTATTTACTACTTTGTTCATTAACCACTGTTTATTGGGGCTGACTATGGGTGAAACACTCTGCTAGGCACGAGGAATATATTGCTGGAGCAGAAGAAGTTGGTTTTTATCTTCATCAAGGTGAATACCAACATTAAGCAACCAATTTCACAATCATATCTTTCAATACATGTTGTTAAGAACAACTATAGGGTGTCTTGGTAACATGAAACAGAAGGATTGGGAGGCAATATTTAACTTTGTTACACTTTTACAATGGAAAAAAGAAAGGAAGGTGCTGGTACATTGGCATTTCTTTACTGAAGCATCCCATCAAAAAATCATGCTTCCCACATGACCCAGGAAAACAAGGACATATTACTGGCACAGCATTTCTTCTGCATTCAACTACATGTTCATATGGATGATAGAGTTGGCTATCCCTCCTCTGAAAGGCTTCTGGGGGTGGGGAGAGGAGCAAATATGCAAAAGTATGGAGGACAAATAAACATTAGTAATGTCAAATGGAGAATAAAAAGCTAGGGGTGGAAAGGGAGCAAAGGACACTTCAAATAAGGAAGCAGCACTTGAAAAGGCTGAGGCAGAAAGAGCAAAGTGAAGGATGGTAAAACATGGCCAGAACACACAGAGGGTGAAGGCACAATGAGGTCAAATGAGGCTGGTGCAGAAGCAGAGGTGGACCAAGGTGCACCCTATAGGTCATGGGATTTGCCTCTTTCTCTAAGATCAATGTGAAAGCATTTTAATTTGGGGGAGGTGGCAAAGATGACATAAGCATATTGTGCTTTTTAAAAAAATCACTTTGGTGACGGGTTTAAAGGCATCACGTGCAGAGTTTAGGAGGTCAGTCTTTCATAGTTAGGGAAATGGGCTTGGAGGAAAGCAGTGGTTCTCAAGGGAAGACAGTTGTGCACTCCAGAGAACTTTCGACAGTGTCTGGAGGCATGGTTGCTGCCCACGAGATAATGGTATTACTGAAATATTAAAATACCCCTCAATGCACAGGACAGCTTCCCCACAGCAAAGAAGTGCCCACTCCCCAATGACAATAGTAACCAGGTGGAGAACTTTGGACCAGAGTGATAGCAATAAAAATTAAAGATAGAGACACATAGAAAGCATAAATGACACGCCTACAATGACTGAAGACAGGATGAAGATGGCTAAGGGAATTCAAAAGTCAAGAACCAACCTAGGGTTTTTGACCTGTGTAAGGGGATAAATCGTGAGCCATTCACTGAAGACCCTTCATGTTTGAAGACAAAAGATGAAAATTTGCTTTTAGATTAATGGGTTGTGAGATGCCTTTAAGAACATCAAGTGAAGCAGTATATCATATGGATTGACTTGAATTTCAAAGCAGTCTGCTGAGTATGCTGTTGACAAGTCTAATAAGATGGGAAGTGTGCCATTTAGCAAAGGAGATCATTGGAAGTAAGATGAGAAGAGTGGAGTAAATGGAGCTGTGACTAAGAGATAAGAACCTGAGAGCACTCTATATAATTGCTCCCAGAACCTGACTGTGAGCTGGGGCAATGATGATGCTAAAGGAGTTCTGGGCAGTGGTGTTTGTAAACTGGGAAAATCTTGGGAATGTTTAAGAGGCAGATGCGAGAGATCCAAGAGAAAGAATATTGAAGACAAATACAGGAAGGAATAACAAAATAACAAGATAAATTGTCTCTAAAATCTAAATGCTTCTTGACATCTGCATTTTGATGTCTCAAAAACATTGACCACATATTCCTTTATCAAAAGACCTTAAACTATACTACAGAGCAATAATAACAAAAACAGCATGGTATTGGCACCAAAACAGACTGGTAGACCAATGGTACAGAATAGAGGACACAGAGATTAACCCACAAAGTTACAATTATTTTATAATAGACAAAGGCACCAAAAACATACATTAAAGTAAAGATAGCCTCTTCAACAAATAGTGCTTGCAAAACTATATTCAACAAAATGAAATTAAACACCATGCACAAAACTCAACTCAAAATGGATCAAGGACCTAGGAATAAAACCAGAGACCCTGCATTTAATAGAAGAAAAAGTAGGCCCTAATCTCCATCATGTGGGATTAGGCCCCAACTTCCTTAATAAGATTTCTTTGGCATAATAATTAAAATCAGAATCAATAAATGGGATGGATTCAAAGTAAAAAGTTTCTTCTCAGCAAAAGAAACAATCTGTGAGGTGAAAAGAGAGCCTACATCTTGGGAGCAAATCTTTACGTCTCACACAGCAGACAGAGCACTAATCTCTAGGGTATACAAAGAACTCAAAAAGTTAAACACCAAAAAATAAAAATAAAATTAAAAATAACCCAATCAATAAATGGGCCAAGGTTCTGAATAGACACTTCTCAAAAGAGGATATACAATTAATCAACAAATATATGAAAAAATGTTCATCATTGCTAGCAATCAGAGAAATGCAAATGAAAACTACTCTAAGATTTCATTTCACTCCAGTCAGAACGGCAGCTTTTATGAATACAAACAATAACAAGTGTTGGCGAGGATGTGGGGAAAAGATACACTCATACACTGTTGATGGGACTGCAAATTGGTGCAGCCAATATGGAAAGCAGCAGTATGGAGATTCCTTGTAAATCAGGGAATGGAACCATCATTTGATCAAGCTATCCCTCTCCTCAGACTGACTATACCCAAAGGACTTAAAAATAGCATACTACAGGGACACAGCCACATCAAGGTTTATAGCAGCACAATTCACAATATCTAAACTGTGGATCCAACCTAAATGCCCTGCAATAGATGAATGGATTTTAAAAATATGGCATATAAACACAATGGAGTATTACTCAGCAATAAAATCATGGCATTTGCAGGTAAATGGATGGAGTTAGAGAAGATAATGCTAAGTGAAGTCAGCCAATCCCCCCCCCCAAAAAAAAAAAAAATGCCGAACGTTTTCTTTGATATAAGGAGGCTGATTCATAGTGGGGTAGGGAGAAGGAGAAGGACAAATTCTAGATAGGGCAGAGGGGTGGGAGGGAAAGGGTGGAAACATGGGATTATAAATGATAGTGGAATGTGGTGGACATTAACATTCAAAGTACACGTATGAAGACACAAATTGGTGTGAATATATTGTGTATACAACCAGAGATATGAAAGATTGTGCTCTATATGTGTAATAAGAATTGTAATGCATTCTGCCGTCATATATAAATAAAATAATTAATTAAAAAAAAAAGCAGTGCCGTCCAAACATTTAGGTAGAAGAGGACAGAAGACTCAGACCTGAGACCCCTCTCAGCCAAGCCCTCAGCCACCCCCTTACCTAATCCATCATGAATATCTCTCCAGTCATTTCACATCTCTCCATAACCCCTCAACACCCCAGCCAAAGCAATCATTCTCTCACCTGGGCAGGCAGAGGTGGAGCCCCAGTATGGCCCCCCGAGGGCCGAGCTGTGCCTTACAGAGGACTTGTCCCTCCACTCCTGCCCTCCGGGGCGCTGTGTCCTCGGAGGAGCCCGTTGCATCCTGGGCTGGGCTCAGTGGTGGAGCACGACGAGCACAGGAGGCCCTGGGTCCATCCTCAGTTCACGTTAAAAAAAAATGGATAAAATAAAGGTATCGTGTCTACCCACAATATATATACATACATACATACAATAGCCTCCTAATTGTTTTTTATTTGTTTGTTTTGTTTTGTTTTGTTGGTGTTTTGTTTTGTTTTGTTGGGTTTTTTTTTAGTTTTTTACCATTCATGTACTGCTCTTCCAATCAGTTGCCACAAACCTGATGACAAAATCCCACAGCTTAAAAATTTTTAGTGAGTTTTCATTGCTTGAGGATAGGAAACCCAAATCTTTCATATTGCCTACAATATTTCTTTTTCCAAGTCTCGATCAACAGTAAATTGTTCTGCACTCTTTCTGCCGTGTCCTCAATGGTCTTCTTTCAATCATATCTCTATGTGGTCTTTGTCTATGTTGTTCCCTCTCCTGAGACCTTTATTTGTTATTTGTCCCCAGCTCTACTCAGCTTTAAATTAAAGCTCAAAATCCATCTCTTCAGTGTAGCCTTAGCAAACCTGACAAGTCAGTCTCCTACTACGTGTAGCCACAGAAACATATTTTCCTCCTTTGTAGTACCTCCCCCAGAAGTGATCTATGTGGTGTGTGTGTGTGTGTGTGTCTGTCTGTCTGTCTGTGTGTTTGTATGTATATCTGTAACTCAAGCTTTGTGAAGCATAGACCCTGGCATATAGCTATTATTCAGTATGGTGCCTGATATTCAATGTTTTAGACATCTTTTTCATTGCTATAACCAAAAGACCTGACAAGAATAATTTTAGAGGAGGAAAAGTTTTTTTGATGCTCATGATTTCAGAGGTCTTAGTCCATATATAGCCAGCTCAATTGTTCTGGGCCCAAAATGAGACAGAACTTCACAACAGAAGAGTGTGTTGGAAGAGAGCAGCTTAGGACGTGACTACCAGGAAGCAGAGACAGACAGTTCCACTCACCGGGGACAAAATATATACCCCAAAGACATTTCCCCCAATCACTCACATCTTCCAGCCACACTCTAACTACCTATAGTCACTACTCAGTTAATCCATTCACCTAGATTAATGCTCTGATTAGAATAAGGTTCTCATAACCCAATCATTTCACCTCTAAGCTTTCTTGCATCATCTAACACGTATGCATTTGGGGGATACCTCACATTATACCATAATATTCAGTAGCCACCTCTTAATGTAGCTTTATGACAACCATACACAATAAATTCAGTTGTTCAGGTTGTTGTTGCTGTTATTGTGTTTGTGTCTTATTAATGATAAATCTAAATCTCAAAGATTTAAGTAATTCACACAAAGATGGCTGCCTTCCCTGGTGGGCCAATATTTGGATTCATCTCTCAACTCCTGAGTTGATGCTTTTTCAACTGTGCCACAATGCCTCCAAAATTCAGCAAATTTCCAATCAGATGCATGCATCAAATGATTTCATAGGTTAATTCAAAGTTGAGTGTGTCTCTCTCATGATTTCTAGCTGGATTTTTCTGTACAATCACCAATTTCAATTCATAGAAAGTTTCTAAATATGACACATGGAATGAAGTATGTAATTTACATTAAAAACATTTTTAAAAATCTTACTCCTGAGAACCATGTTTTTTTTTTTATTGGTCCTTTCCAATAAAAGGAAATTTTATTCCTTTTAAATTTTATTCAATAAAGGCACAATAAAGTGCCTTTATTGGCACTTACAGTGAAATGCTTTTTCATAACTTGAAAAACAGTTCATTTAAAATCCTAATTATCATGAATACAGAATCCATTTGTCAAAGACTCAGAATTGTTTTAAAAATTAATGAGTCACATTTGTATTGTTTCCTCACCTGTTAAATTTTGTGTTTCTATGTATGTATGATATGTCAAAACACATTCTACTGTCATGTATAACTAAAATGAACAAATAAAAAATTAAAAGAAAATTAATGGGTTTAAGCTAGAGAGAAATCCAGCTGTGTTAATCAGTGTTTCGATTCTATGACCAAAATACCCAACAAGAGGAGAAAAAAAGTTTCATCATATTAGTCCATAATCAGCCAAGTTCATTGCTGTGAGCCTATTATGGTTTAGATATGAGGTGTCCCCCCAAAACTCCTTTGTTAATGTAGGAATATTCAGAGGTGAAATGATTGGACTGTGAGAGCTGTAACCTAATCAGTCCGTCCTAGTTTGAATGGACTGAGTGGTAACTGTAGGCAGGTGGGGCATGACTGGAAGGGGTGAGTCACTGGGAACACACCCTGGAAGGGTTCCTCTGCCTGCAGCACCTTTCTCTTTCTCTCTCTGCTCCTTGGCCAGCCATTAATGGAGCAGTCCTCTTCTGCCATGTCCTTGAATCTTGATGTTCTGCCTCATCTTGGACTCAGAGCTATAGAGTTGGATGACCATGGAGTGAACCTCTGAAAACATGAGCCAAAATAAAAATTCCCTCTTTTAAGCTGCTCTTCTTAGGTATTTTGGCCACAGCAATGCAAACCTAGCACATCATCTTAAGTAAAACCACTATCATTTATCATGCCACATTCAGTTTGCTAAATTCTATGCTCGCCAAAGACAAATCCAGCCTCGCAAAAAACTTCAATTTGGAATACATCTATTGATGTATTTGGAAAGCAATTTGGAATACATCTATTGACGTGATATATAATCTGTGTTATCTTGCCAATTTAGCAATATAATGCACAAAGTACACTAAAATTTCAAATATTCTAAAACCATAAGATTTGTATTATTCATTATTTATAAGCTAGAATTTTTCAAAGTGCTATAAAATATACTGAACATAAAAGCTATGATAAATATCTTCCCTCTCAGCATTAGCTCCACCAAAATGTCAGGTAATGCCTCATTATATATTAAGCATCACATTCCCCAGTGACTTCTGCCTTCTCAGGGTTCCCATGGCTCTTATTGATATTTGTCATTTCATCAATTTCTACCTTATACTATCTATGTATCACTTTATTGAAATTCCCAACCTTAATTTGAATTGAAATCAAGAAGAATGGGAACTCTATTATTGAGAAAATATTCAACTGAAAACAGTATATGCAAATTTTAAATACATTATTTTACTTAATTTTCACAAAAGCCCCTGAGATCGATGCCTCTAGCTTACAGAAGCAGGAAACCAAGTTTACAAATTTCTAGTGAACAGAGGTTTGGATTCTTTTCCAGGATGGTCACACATTGTGGAAGTTTTCAAATCCTGCTGATATCACTTGTATGTCTTCTGCCAGGTCACAGAAGAGTAGGTACAGTCCCTAAAGAGTACTGTCTGATCCAAAGGGCAGTTTGACCTTCTTAATCAGTTTTATGTTCTTTCTTTCAAATACCGATCCTGAGAGATTTAAGAAAGATAAATATTAATACTTTGAGGGGACTTTTTAGAAAACTAGCATCAGGATACAAATTTGGGGTATTGTAAGAAATTTCTACAGCTAATTTTCATAGTGAAATCATCAACAGATATCCATGTGCAAGGAAAAGTATCTGGTGGCCATGAGACTGTTAAGGATTTTTTTTTTTTTTTTTTTTTTGGAACATGATTTAAAACACAAGCATTAGCACTGGTCTGTCTATTGTTAACCTTTACATAATAAAATCAACTGGGATTATTAACCCAACCCATGCAGGACTGTCCATGATTTTAATGATGAACAGGCTGTTAACCCAGTTTATATCAGAAATTCAGTAATTTTACTTGGTAATGCAAATTCTCTGATTAGGTTTGTTTGTGTGTTGCTCTGCTTGATTTAAATCTATGATTCATTTTATGATGCCAAAGTAAGTATGTGCTTTAGCTTAGATTTATAGTAAATTAATAGGCTAAGTTCACAGAGCGCCATGGTGTCTGGAATCAGAACATAATTTTCCTTTGCCTTTCTTGAAAAAGAGGAAGTAGTTTTGCTTTAAAATGCAAGTACAGTGGTTCTTTTTTTTTTTTTTTTTCAAAGAGGTCAAGCTGAAACTGACTCCCAACCTCAAGTGGCTTCCATGAATTTCTATGTATTTTCATTTGGAATTTTAGAAAGATTCTGTTTCTCAATTTAATAATGCATATGATTGCAATAAGAGGGATATTTCAATATTATTTGGAATCTGAATCTAACACATAGTGCTGTGGGAGGAGGGAGGGAAGAAAAGAACAAAGGATGGAAAGTAGAAACAAGGTAGATAGGAAGGAGAGAGGGAAAGAAGAGGAAGGGAATCGAAGAGGAAGGGAATCAAATAGAAGGCAAACTAAATCGTTCAAATTTATTTTTATAACACTATGTGAATGGGAAGTTGATGACTTTACAAGATTATAAGCTCTGTAGGCCATTACTTTAAGTCTGACACCAATGTTGCAATATTAATCATAGTCACTACCATTTATTGAGTTCCGACCAGGAACTGAGCAGCTGGGTACTGCAGTGTACATTATTCATCACTATGTCATCGGGTCCTCATCACACTGCAGGTGGATATGATGATGACACACATTTTACAGACGAGGAGGCTGCAGCTTAAAGAGAGTTGAGGAACTTTAAGAAGCTGGCAGGAGTAGAATTGTAAGGCCAGCAGCCCACTCAGGTCAGACTCCAGAGCTCAATGGCCATTACATGCTTGGCCATTCATTTTGCTCATTTCATTTCTCTCATGATTTCTTTTTGTTACTCTAGGCAAAGATACACAACCACGTTTAAAAGTGCTTCCTTTGTTTTATATCCTACACTGCAGAGACAGATTTATGAGGGACCATCTTATTCATTCAGATTTAATTAACACACACACACACACACTTCTCTTTCTGCACATCTTTGCAAATCATATCAACTCCTGAAAAAAAAAAAAACAGTCATGCTATAATATGATGATTCTGGATTTCATTTTTGTGTTCCTTGTGTAACACGCCCATGCCTCTCAAATCACTATGACATGTAGGAAGTAAAGTAATAAATAATACAGAAAAGTAAATCTGTTATCACCCAAGATGTATTCTCATATACTTAAAAAGTTGCACTGTTTAAAGAAAACCATATTTGGGAAAGCATTATTTTGATTGGTTGTCCTTAAAATATTACTAATAAAGTGAAATGTGGAGTCCAGAGAGACTATTCTCACCAAAAACTGCAGTTTGCAATTTTATAAGACCAGCACTTGATTTCAAATTAGTTTATACTAAACTGAAGAGAATAAACACATTGCCTAAAGACCAAGTCACTATATTTCACAATTCTTTCCTGGACTTTCTATCATATAATTTCTGAGAGAGTACAAATTACTTATTTTCACTACCCATGTCATCACTTTATGCTCAGGAAAATGTGGCCATTTTTTCTTTTAAGTGATATGTACTAGACCATGCATATACTTGTACCATGACAGATTGCACTGAAATAGACATACCTTCAATCTCGTACAAATGGGGAAAACACCGTTTTAACTGTTTGACATAAGAAAGAAAAGTTATGCCCCGCAAAAGATGTAAAGACCGAGACAAGATATACTGCCAGGGTAGCAGTAGTGAGAGGCAGACCCAGACACAGGCTAAGGCTGGGCTTAGCCACAGGGACAGGTAGAAAATAGGATGAGCAGGTGGTGGCCTTTCTCCACCCACTTTCCTCTGGATTCTTTTTTTTAAACAGTTCTTTTGCTCAACCTCCCTGTGTACTTTCCCTGCCTCTCTTTGTCTGGGAGGATTCCTCAGGTTGCTAAAACCCCTTTGAGTTTTACATCAGTCTTGGGGAGGCCTTTAACTGACTGGTCTGTAACTATTAAAATTTTCTTCATTCTGATGAGGAGAGATCCACAGTGTGACCTTCAACCTTGCATTTCAGAAATGAGCCCAAGTTTCCTCAGTGGGAATTTGCTTGATATCAGGCCCTTATTTGGACAAATTCCATTTCGAGTCCCATTTCTCCATACTCCTATTTTTCCTGGATGCACTTACTAATAAATTATTTCCACATAAGTCATCACCTTGGGATCTGCTTCTGAAGATGTCAACCTAAGACAAACGATGTTGAGTTCTCACAAGGTAAGAGTTAGAATTGGTTATTCTGCCTAAAGCCTGGAGCCTTAAAAGACACTCTACCTGCAAGAAGGCCCTCGAGTGTCAGGGAGACTGTGAGGAAGCTCTTCAAATGGAAAAAAAGGAAAAGAAAATTCCACCACTATAAGATGGGACTCAGCCTCCAAAACACATATATGTGGAATCAAAATTTTTATTACTTATTAGAATAGGAATCCTCAAGCTAAGAAACTAACCTAAAAACAGTTTTGAACAGGATGCAGACAGAAATGCAAATCTACTCTATACAAACATTTTTGCATGAAAAGACAAGCAGCTCCCACAGGGATGAGCTGGAGAGGGGATATGTTGAATGGTGAGAAAAGTCCATAGTCTAAAAAATTACACACCATGCAAAGAAATAGTTTCACCTTGATAAAGTCTCATTTCAGCAAATGGAGGATTCCTGATCTGAAAAAAAAATTAGCATGTTTAAGATGACTGAAGAAAATAACGAGAAAGACAGTAGAATAAATCAGACATAAATTTCCTTTGTTCATAAATGAATACACAAAGAGTGAAACTCCACATTCATGTACAAACACAAGAATTGGATTCTAATTAGAATAAGTTATACTCCATGTATGTATAATATATCAAAATACACTCTACTGTCATGTACATTGAAAAAGAACAAATAAAAAATGAAAAAATAATGAAGACTCAGAACCATAACAAAAGAAAATATCCTATAAACACTAGCAGACAGATATATCAAAGAATGTAATAGAACATCTATAAAGTTATAATGGCAGATTTAACACATACCTATCATTTTACTGACTCCTGCAACCCTGGCAAAATGACAAGGAAAAAAATCTAATCCAGGAAGAAGAAGAGAGCATCCAGGAAGGTAGCAGTGACAGAACTTTGAAAGCTGAAAAGCAGCTAACTAAGATAAGTGACACAGTAGACATAGGAAAGATGAATGCAAATCAGCAGGAGAACTAGTGACCAAGTCCATTCTACTACAGAATCCTCAACATATTCTGCAAATGGCAACGCGGAGAAATGCTAGGACTGTAATTGACGGAAAAGTACTCAAGCAAGACGAAAAGCTTTCTACCACACAAGATTTCCCCTCCTTCTCAGTCCATACTTTTGACAACAATTACCTCTACCCTGGAAGTTTGAATGATTTTTTTCCAGAAAGTTTAAAATGATGATTATATGGACTGGTGATGGCCAGAGTGTAGGGTGTGTGTGTAAGTGAAGTGTACCAAGAAGAGGAAGCTTAAGTGATCATGTGAATACTGAATGCCAAAGGGCTTGGCTGTCAGAACAAAGCAGACCTTGACATCCAGAATAAAAATGGGACATTTCTGAGTGTGTAACCCTCCCATGAGGAAAAGCCTGCAGATACTCAGCACCCTACAGAGACATTCAGATTTGATGACCCTCCCTTATGCACTCAGATCTTTTAATCAGCTTTTGAGTCTCCACATTTTAATCATGAATAATCATCAACAGAGATCAGAAGGGCCACACAAAAATATTTCTTCAAAAGAATCAACACTGTAAAGAGAGAGGAAAACCTACAAAAAAAAATGAATGAATAAAAGAATGAGATAACATTCATATTGCCAGAGAAATAAGAATATTTTTGATCCACAAAAAAAGAAGCTATAAAATAAAAATAAAATTCAAAAGAAAGGGGAAGAAATGTAGGCAGAGAGGAAAGGAGAAGTTTTGGGAAATATTTTCTTTGATTATAGCAAAAATGAAACACTCAGCAGAAGAGTTGGAAGACAAAGTTAAGGAAATCTTCCAAAAAATAAATCAAAAGGAGATGAAAAGATAAGAAATTTCAAAGGCCATCCCAGAATGTTCTATGATCAAAGAATAGGAAATAAAGAGAGAAAGCATGAACATTGAAAGAATTGAATCTTTGATGAAATAAGGAATATTCCTCCCAAAAGAGGAATAAATTTCCCAGATTGAAATGAGCTTCATGAATGTTCAGCACAATGGAAGAAATTAGATTCTAACCCAAACTCATCATTGCAACAATTCAGAGCACAAGGAACAAAAATAAGATTCTATTAAGCATTTAATAGAAAAAACAAGGAATATGTGATATAAATAAAGTGACCATATAATCTACCACCCTAAATTTAATATGTTAAACTAAAATACAAAATATTAAATAATAACAAGCAGAATAATTGCTTTGACACATATTAAATTACATTAATTATTTTAGCTGTTTCTGTGTACATTTTTAATTATTTCTATTAATAATAAGATCTCATTTCTATTTTCCTGAAGATTTTCTTTTGATCATAGTCATATGGTTATATGGTCTTTCTCTGGAATTTCATTCAACATTCCACATAGTAGTTAATAAATTGTAGAGGTTTGACACTCTTTCTTGGCTTTCTCTATAGGCCAATATTCTACATTGGCACATTATTTTTTGTACAGATTCTAAAGTGCTTGGTAACTTCAGATCAATTTTAATTTTTCCTTATCAAATTGCATGATTACTTCAGCCCAAATATTTTCAAAGTGCCTTATTTAATAAATGATTTTATAATATAAAATTCATCAATTAAGTTGTCTCTATGATTATTGGCATTTAAACATGAAAAATTAAAATCCTTTTCAATTTATTCATTCTCAACATATGATTAATTCATCCAATTAAAATTAGCAGTTCTATCAAAAGATTTTCCCTATGAATCAAGATAACAAAATCAAAATTATAGATTTTAAAAATTAAAAGAACATTTACACTCTCATCTTTCATTTTGTTCAATACCTCACTTGGCTGTGATAGAATAAATACCACTGCCTTCCTATTTGCAGGCTTTGTTTTAGTAATTGCAATTGAAATATTCTAAAGCTAAGTTTTCATTCTCCATTCATTAAATTCTTTGATGGAAAGAAAAACTCACAGACTTTGTATAAATGCAAGCACAAGCTAAATAACAGATTTTCAAAAGAGCTGGCATTATTGCAGGACATGTAGTATAATTGATACATTCATACCTCAAATGCTCAAATACTTTTGAAATGGAATTGATGAAGACCAGCATGAAGAGAGACATGCCCTCCTAACATCACATGTACATTTAAATATGAGAGTAGAATGGAAACATAGAATCTCAAATTCTTACATATATTTGTTCACTGGAGCTATTGGATGATGTTTCCTAACAAAAAGACAAATGAAATAAGAGAGAGACTATCAAGAAAAAGGAAGCTATGGGGTGGTAGACTGAAAAATGCCCTCTGTCACAAATGGACACTCACTTTATAAACTCTGAACTCATTTTATATGGAAAAGCATCTTTGCATGTTTGATTAGGGATCTTGAGATGTTTTATCCTGGTTTATTTGGGTAGTCCCTAAATGCAACCACATGTGCTCTTGTAAGAGGGAGGGACACAGATATTTTACACACAGAGAGAAGGCAGAGAGAGGGAAGATGTTGACCTTGAAGATGGGAGGGATGCCACCACGAGCCACAGAATGCTGGAAACCACCAGAAGCCCACAAAAGGTGGGGAACATGTTCTTCCTAATAGCCTCCACAGAGTTACGTGGCCCTACTTGATTTCAGCTTGATGAAAATGATTTTGTATTTTGGTTTCCATTGTGTCCCATTAGGAGATACATGACACTCCAAAAGCACTACTTGACCTTATGTTTTGAATTCATACACAGAAATCCAGGAACCCTGTATGAGAGAGGATATTAAGAATGTGGGATAATAGTGAAAAAAATATATAAAATTGGATCAGGTCAAATTTATTAATATGGGTCCACTTCACTATCATACATTAGGATCTCTTGTTTGTGGTTTTCCCGGATTGGCACTGCACACTGCTTCTACAGTTCTCAGGTCCCAGGGGTGGCCCTGCTTCCCTGGCTCCAGTAGGCATTGCCTAGGTAGGGATTCTCTATAGCAGATTCACCTCTGCAGCAAATCTCTACCTGGGGTCCAAAGCTGTCTGAGACATTCTTCAAAATCTTGGTAGAGGTAGTCATGAATCCATGGCCCTTGCTCTCTCCAGTGACCCATGCAGACAAGATGGACTGGGTTTAAAAGAGTTGGCTGCAACACTAACATCACATGTACATTCCCAACCACTAGAGAGAATTTTCCTAATATGAGAGTAGAATGGAAACATAGAATCTCAAATTCTTACATATATTTGTTCACTGGATGATGTTTCCTAACAAAACACTAAGTTTAAAAAAAAAGGCAAAAAAGCACAGGACACAGAAGGAATTTTCATATCAAGGGCAGGACTGCTCTGTGACCTTAAAGGTCAGCTTCTATGCTGGAAAAGAGAGCAGGCACCCGGAAACTCTTTATTTGTACAGAGGAATTCACAAAAGACTTTCAATAGAATGTTCTTCACCAAATAAGCAGGAGATTAGGTTTCAAGGATAGAGTCTTGCCTGGTAATGTCTTGTGGTCAGCAGATTTATTGACATCTTGGCAAGTCACACCCATATCAGGTGCTGTGTGGCAGAGCTAAAGGGAAGGCACACTTGCATCTTGCAGCCCAATCCGGAGGCAGTGCCAGGCATATCCCTTCATATGGCTACTATGCACATAGTTCACACACATAGCCCATGGATGGCTTGTGACACCTTGCATTCTGGGGAGGGCAGCCTCAGGGATCTCCAAAATGCTTTTAGAGTCACTCCCCAGTAGCCTTAGTGAACAGCACTTGACTTTCTTCTAGCCACACCAATCTTCTTATTAAATGTTTTTTTGACCTTACCCTTGATTTTCTCTCCTAAACACATTTTCTTATTCTTTACATGACCAGGCTGAAAATTTTCCTAATCTTTATATCTGCATCTCTTTTGTTTATAAATTCCATCTTTAAAACATTTCTTTCTTATCACATTTTACTACAAGCAATAAAGGAATCCAGGCAGGACCTAGTGCTTCACCACGCCAAGATTTTTTTCTATCAAATATCCTGGTTCTTTACTCTTAACTTCTGCCTTCCATCAAGCCCTACCACATGGACACAATTTGGCCAAGGTCTTTATCACTGTATAACAAAGATGACCTTTCTTCCAATTTCCAGTCCCCGGTTCCCCCTTTCTATGTGAGGATACATTCTAATGGCCTTTATAACTCATATTTATACTGGCATTCTGTTAGTGACCACTTAAGTATCTCCAAGGAGAGTGAGATTTTTCCTATACCTATTCTCTTCTTCTGAACCCTCATCAGAGTTACCATTAATGTTCTGTTCAAGACAATACAGGCTCTTCTCCGGCATTCATTTCCAAACTATTGTAGCCTCTGCCCATTACCCAGTTCCAAAGCCACTTCCCCATTTTTAGACAATTGTATCAAAGCCCTGGTTCACCAGCACTAATTTTTTTGTCTTAGTTCTTTTGATGCTGCTATAACAGATATATAACCCAGAAACTAGATTATCATAAAGAATAGAAATTTACTCCTTGCAGTTCTAGAGATTGGGAAGTCAAAGATCGTGGCATCAGCATCTGGTGAGGGTCTTTTTGCTGCAACTTCACATGGCAGAAGAGCAAAATAGAAAGTGGCTGTTTCCACAATCCCTTTACATAGCAGCATTAATCAATTCATGTGAGCAAAGCCCTTGTAGTCTAAATAATTCCCCGAAGACTCCCCACCTTCTGTAACTGCCATACTGGAAAACAAGTTTCTAACATGTGAATTTGTAAGAAATATTTAGACCACAGCAAATATCAAATAATTAAAGTAACTACAGTTGAAGAAGTCCTAAAGAAAACAAAAGAAAGGGGGAAAATAATTAGGTGTACAAGAGACTTTGCATCAGTTAGAAATCAAAGAGATATCTACAAATGTACACTAGAAAAAATAACTGTCAATCCAAAAGAAAGTCTATTCCAAGTTAAATAATCATTCGAAAGTTGAGAAACAAAGAAAAATTGACCTGTTTCAGAATCTTATCAGTGGAAGATTCATTTCTGTAAAAAGAAAATTAAAACTCTAAT
This sequence comes from Marmota flaviventris, assembly GCF_047511675.1. Classification (NCBI taxonomy): domain Eukaryota; kingdom Metazoa; phylum Chordata; class Mammalia; order Rodentia; family Sciuridae; genus Marmota; species Marmota flaviventris. Next base: position 149,654,711 of record NC_092502.1, read on the forward strand.
GAGAGAATAAGAAACAACAGTTTAATAACAAACTGATACAGAAAAAGATATGTCTAAATTAAAACTGATGGTCAAAATGATTAATATGGAAGAAAAGGACTTTAAAGGGTTAACTCTGAAATAAAGTACTTGATAAGTATGACAGACTGTATAGAGTAGAAAAATAGTCCTTCTAAAATTTTGTGTTATTTTGAAAGAAGGCAATACTGATAAACTTCAAACTTTGGATATACATACACATGCCAAAATTTTAAGAACTTACTGATGTCATAAACTATGGAATTTCCCATAGTGTACAGGATAGAAATTTTATTCCGAGGAAACAAAAAAGGAGGAAGAAATAAAGCAATAAAAATGTATGACCATAGAGGAAAAACTGATGGTAGGCTACCAAATACATCTGTATACAATAAACACAGACAAGTCAAGTGACAAACCCACAAACTTAGTGAGTATACATTAACGTTAGAAACTAAACTTCTAGAAAGTGCGCAGAAGCACTTAAAAAGTTAATAAAATTGCAGATGATTTGATACTACAATTTAGAAATCTGATCTAATACATACGTAGGATCCATTCTCTGGGAAATTCGTACCCATCAATTAGACAACAAGCATCCTTTTCAAATGCACAGAGAACACGTAAAACTTGGCCATCCACCCAGACAATTCTGGTAAATATGGAAAACACTGTCTCCTGGCTCCCCAACACAATATCCATCTTCTTTTCTACCAGGAAGGCCTGGTATTATGTTCAGGTGGCAAAAAGAGTTCCTCTGATCTGGGGTAGAGGATGCCTCTCCCCAGCTTCAGAGAGTTAATAATGATAAGCTCAAGCCATCATTTTATAACTACCTATTCTTATTGTATAGGAAGGCAACTGATTTCTTACATTAAACCAGCAAGTATATTCTTAAGGATACTCTTGATTTTTCTATCATCATATTAAATGCAATTTTTTTGTTTCCAGTCCTTAAGTACTTTATCTCTTTCTTCTAAGACACAGGGTATACTTATGCATTATAATGTGCACTATAGATGCACTCAACTCACTGATACCAAACATTATTACCTTATTCTTAACCTTTAAGGGCATTCTTCTAATGTAACACCAGAAGAATAATGTTTATACCTAGGTTTTCAGTAGATTCCCTTAAATAGAAAAAGAAAGTCACCCTTTAATCTTATGCTGCTGGGTTTTTCTGATGAAGTCTATTGAATGTGAATACATTTTCCTTCTACATCTATTGAAAATATTCATAGTCCTTTTTTCTTTATCCTACTAGTATACTGATCATATCAACAATTTAAAGGAATCATTTTGATATTTTGATATTTTGACTTGGAAACCTATACTGATAATGTTTAAAAAATTGGGATAAATACAACTTAGTCAAGATATGTTTGTTTATACATGCATCTATTATTTTGTATTTCTACATATTATGTATGTGTATGAATATATATATAATATCTACATAATACATGACATGAACACTCCTATCTTTATTATTTTTCCAGAATTTTAAATCTATGTTCATGAGTGTAGTTGACACATAAATTGTACTTTCATACTTTGTTTCATTTTGTATCCAAGTCTTATTGAACTCATAAGATTAGATGTTCCAATTTTCATGTGCTTTCAAATTTTTGTGCCTGATCTATCAGATGGGAAAAAGATTTGTGAATATCTTATCAATGATTCCTCACAGTTTTGTCAATTTTTATTTTATGTTTTGATGCTATGCTGTTAGATGCTTACAACTAACTGCTACATTGCTGTTGAAATGTTTTATCATTGTGAACTAATCACTGTAATCCTTGTACATATATTTTCCTTAAAGTTTCTTTTGTCTAAAAATGCTACAAATTTATAACTGACACTAGCTTTTTAATTTAATATTTGGTATATATTTTGCATCTTCTAATTTTAATGCTTCTTTAAGTTTATGTCATGTGTATGCTTCTTTTAATTACATAGACCTTTGGTTAAAAAAATCCAGCCTGACAATCACTGTTTGATAAGTGTTAAATTTTAACACTGTTTTTATTATGATTATTAATATAATTGGAATTATTTCTACCATTTTATTCTGTGTTTTAATTATTTCAATTTTTCTTGTTTCCCCTGCCTATCTCTTCAAATATTACATCTTTTCTGATCACCTAATATGAGTGCATTAGACCTTTTCCTTCTTTTCTTCTTTCCAAGTATTTCTTAACTTCCCTTTCTGAGGAACTGGAGGAAGCATCATATTGCTAAATTCTTTGTCTCCTGGTTTCATGTTTTTCATAATTTCTTCAGATTCTATCTTCTTACAAGCTCAGTCATGCATTCCAAGGAGTGCTTATTTTATTCAAGCCAGCATTTCTGGGTGTTTGAAGTGGGGAGGTTTCCAGGATATCTAGATAGTGGTATTCCCAGACAGCAAGTTGCGTGGTCATGAGATCAGTGCTCCAGATCTGGCTTTCTCCCTATCTAACTGTGGGAGTACACACAGGTCACTTGCTCTCTCTTAAGTGTCTCATTTTCAAAATTTTAAACCTGAAGAAGGTGACCTGGCACAGCTTTGGGTTTCTGTAACATATAACCATTTCACTGATACTCATTTTAAACAGATAGACCACTCTGCAGGATTATATAGAATGTCCTTTTTGTTTTGTTTTCTAAAATTTTATTAAATGTTAAAAATAATCCCCCAACCTTTTAAGGATCTACAGTTGACTGCACATTTGGGGAGTCAGGAAACACTCTTGTTCCTGAGCTTCTGCCAAGTTATGTGAATTTGACCAAGAGGCTTAAAGCCTGTTTACCTTTACCTCCTTCCCTCTGATGTGGAAGTCACTGCCCTAAGAATGCATATAAATAGCACTAGATCAACTTGGGAATCCAGTCTGCTTGTGCATAGGAAGTGAGCACTTTAAAAGAAAAGGTAGGAGCTAGGATTGTGGCTCAGTGGTGGAGTGCTCCGCCTACCATGCATGAGGCACTGGGTTCGATCCTCAGCACGTAAAACTAAAAAAATTAAAATTAAAATAAATTTTAAAAATATTAAAAATAAATTAAATTAAAGGTAGAAGAACAGCAGAAAAGCTCTTGTCTTCCTCCTGATGCTGACAGCCACTTCTTTTCATTTCCCTTGTTGAATTTTAAATGACAGCAACAAAACAAGAGAAACCCCCAGTAGTTTTGCTCTACCATTGATCTTGAGTCACATATAAACAGAAAATAGTAGGATTCTAATGGTGCTCAGAGCAACTTGAGCAATTTTATGGGCAGTGTGGGAACATTGCTGATAAAGAGGGCTATAGTGGGATCAAGCTAAAGAACTGGTTCATGATGTTAAAATTAAGAAGGTTGAGGTGGAAGCAGAAGGGACAGGGAGCATTACTTTCCCTCTTGCTCACAGAGCTAAGCCTTTGGAGAACCTTTCATTGGAGAACCATCCCGTTCTAAATGTGGTCCTGCTATGGTTCGGATAAGAGTCCCCTCAAAATCCACATATTAAAAATAGTCTACAGGGTGGCACTTTGGAGTGGCAATGGAACCTTTAGGATGTGTGACCAAGTGGGAGGTTCTTAGGCCATTGGAGGTATGAGGAGACTATTAAACTCTGGCCTCTTCCACTTTCCTGACCATGAGGTGAGCAGTTTACTTAACCCTACACTCTCCACCATTGCTATAAACTGTGACTATCAAAGGCCCAAAACAACGTGCCCATCCAATCTTTTCTTAGAATCTCTAAAACCATGAGTCAAAATAAACTTTTTCTCTTTATAAGTTAACGATCTCAGGTATTTTGTTATGATGACAAAAAGCTCACCATCACACATCCCTACTCTCCTGTTATTTTTCCTTCACACATAAACAATGACTTTGTCTTAGATGAAGTTTAGCTTCAATCTGATCCCACTGGGAGCACTGAAGACTGAATTGTTCAAAGACTATTTTACCGTGAGCTATGGGGATTAGCTTTACAAATCTAGTTAATCAATCAGCTTCAAGCCACCAACTACTCCCTGGGGCAAAGGTTATAACTTCCCATGATATGGTTCCTATATACATGGGTGGGAATGAGAAATACACTAGCTGGTAATGGGGGTCTAGATGGTAACCTGTGGAATTCACTACAACGTCCAGACTTCATTTTCCTATAGCAAAGTCTGTACACATTAACCCTGCCTTCTGTGAATGGTATATTAAAAGAAATAACTGGGCTTTCCAAAGGTCCTAACTTTTCTTTTCTTTTTTTCTTTTTGAAATTTTTCCTACATAAGGTTTACTGTTAACTTCTCTTTTTATAGTTTGAAAACATTATGCTTAGTCTGGAAGGAGTGAATAGAGAAAAAAACAAGGCTGTTCTTAAATCTCCTTTCAAAACAACAGCTCTATGGCAGGGTTTCGCTCTTTTGTCTCAGAGTCCACTTTATGAAATTCATTGAAAGAACCAGATTTAATTTCAGACTTTCTATGCTTTACAAGGGACAAAATAGTCTTTAAAAGGCAAACTTATTTGCATCATGACACATACATACATACACAGCCAATTTAATTAAGCACAGAAAGTTCCTTATCATTCTAAGTTTAACCATATTAAACTTCCATATAAACTCAATATACAGCAAGGCAAAGTTTGGCAGAAGTACTAGAGCCATAAAATATGTCCCACAGAGTTATAGTCCAGATCTAAGATGACTTTTAGGTATGAAATTAGAAAAATAGTAATAGACATATATGTGCAAAGTGGCAGAGTTTCAGGACCTTGTGAAAAATAATAATTCTTCATACCAGGATAGATGGGAGATTTACATTTTAAAAACACTTTTAAATGCATTTTCTGAAAAGACATTTTTCTGTGCTTATAGATACATCAGTTTTTGCTAATATATATTCAAGAAACTGGTAACATTGGTTACTGGTGGGAAGCAAGCTTTGTGACTAAGAAAGATTGGTGATACATTCACTTTCAGATTTATTTATTTATTTTTCAAATGTTGAACCATGAGAATTTCCTATATAAACAATAGTCATTAAAAAAATGTTTTGTCTTCGAAATATCTGGATTTTGATTCTTAGAACCTTGCTGAAAATTATTTTATTTTGACCCAGGTAAAGGATTGATTTTCATTGATGACTAGTACAAGTGTCAGCTACTTATTAGAAGCTAACTGTTTTATTGAGAAATTTGAGCATTTTCTTTAACCCTCATCACCTATGGGATAGGTTCAATATTTTCTACATTATAAAAATGAGAGAAATAATGCTTATCATAGATAAGTAACTTATCTGAGTTCTCATCCCTGGTAAATAACTGGTAAGACTGTTACTGCTGCTCAACAGTGGTATATCTGTAAGGCTTTGAAGCTAAAATCAAGTTAGTAGAAATTTTTCATTGGGAATGTAGATATTCCCCAGTCTGAACTGAGTTAATACTACTGTTATCATTCATTGCCTTCAAGTTAGCATTAGGAAACCTGCTGCCCCTGAATCTGGCCCTGTTAGGATGTGTCTAAAACAGACCTGAAAGATGTATGCTCCAAAAAGATGCTCTCCAGGATAACCCTTCAGGAAGAAAATGGCCTAACTATGGGAAAACCTCTTTCTCTCCATGTTTTATGCTTTATGTTTGACCTAAACTTAATTATTTGATCTATGGGCCTTAAAGCCACCTAACCAATGGACATTAAAATGTCTAATTCCATTTAAATTTCTAATTCCATTGGAATCAGTGAGGCATATGGTTTGAAACAATCATTGTTTTCTCCAGTTAATCTCATTATTGTACATTTCTAGTACATTTTTCACCTAATTCATGACCCTGCTTTCTAAATATCTCCAGTGCTAGCCCAGGGGACTTAGAAGGAGAAAAACAGAATTCCCAAAAAGCATTGACTTGTGTGCTATATTCTCTTCTAATTTTGGAATTGGAAACTACTCCAGCAAACCCACCTACTACTAAAAATATTTTGGTCTCCTATCTCACTCACGCCAGGCTAGAAGGACTTGCTTAGCTCCTGCTGCAAATTCAGCCACAGACCTAGTCCTGGAAGAACATGTTCAAATTCTGTTTGTGTTGTCCCCTCCCAAAGTCAGAGATGCCAATAAAGAGAATATTGGACTAATTCAGATAAAATATGATAGGAATGAAAAAGAGGATGAATTATGAATGTTTAGAGGGTTTTGGGGGGGCCTAAATAGTTATCGAAAGTGAAGATTGAGGAGGGAAAATATTACCAGATTTCAAAGCTGGATTACAAAGTCACTGATCAATACCATCCTGGGAAACTGAGGGAGAACATGAGGTTCTTCGCTATTGATTTTGGCTGTCTTTGGTTGGTGGGTTTGTTTTGTTTTGTTTTTGTAAACATAAAGCAATAAAACAGAGGTGAAACCAAGTGAATTAGAAGCTGGTTATAGTGAGATGACTGATTTCACTTAAACTGAAATAAGCACTAACTAACCAGCTTCTTGTTTCCTTTTATTTTTATTTCTATCCACTTTAGTTCTTACAAGCAGAAAAAGAAACCCCAAGGCACCCAGGAAACAGAATTCCTTGAATTCTTACATCCAAAAAGTTTCCTGAAGCCAGACATCACAAACTAGAAACTATCAAACTTAATCCAGCTTTCACAGCATCATACACTTTTTATGGACTTTAAGAATTAGTTTCAAGGTTCAAAAGTGGAGATGCTTCATTTAAAAATATGTATGTTTGATTTCCGTACTTGAGAAACACAAGACCAGCAGATTCCCACATGGTGCCATCATTTGGAGTTGACCCTTTCGATTTTGTGCATCACCTGCCTGACTACCCTAGGCATTCTATTTTAAACCCCATACTTTATATCAAAGCTTTGACTAGCTCTATAACATTTCTAAATTTATCCCTGCCCCACCACAGGTGTTCAATAACTGCCACTAAGGATCAACTGAAGTAAAGGAGGAAAAATGTCTTCTTGTTAATTTAGGATAGATTTTATTCTGTCTCTACCTACTATACACTGGGTATGTGCCAAATTTATCTCACACTTTCATGATGTACCCAAACCCTCTCTCTACCTTCAGCCATCATTGAGAACTTAAATACTAAGGAATTTTGTGGAAGAGAGGAAGAGGTAGAACAAATACTGTCCAGGTGTTCTCTGCCAGGAGTCCCTAGATTTGGGCCAGCGCTGCTCTCTCTCTCTCTTTCTCTCTCTCTCTCTCTCTCTCTCTCTCTCTCTCTCTCTCTCTGATGGAAATTCTTGTTACCTGTTCTTTTGGGGTGCAGGGGGGTACCAGGCAGGGATTGAATTCAGGGACACACACTGAGCCCAAAACCCCAGCCCTATTTTGTATTTATTTAGCCACAAGGTCTCACTGAGTTGCTTAGCACCTCACTTTTGATGAGGCTGCCTTTGAACTCACAATCCTCCTGTCAGCCTCCAGAGCCACTGGTATTACAGGCACGCACCATCACACCCAGCTTGTTACCTGTTCTTGACTACCCTAGGCTTATTGCTCTAGGCATTTAGACCTAAACTGCCAATTAGATATCTGAATCTATCCACACATTCCAAACACTGAATTCCAAACTCAGAATTTTCTCTTGCTACCTTTTACTTCTCTGCTCTTCTTCCCCATTCAAACACCAAACATGGAGACTACCACTTATCTCACTGAGTTTGAGAAAGATTGGGTGTGGGTGGTAGTAGATTGTAAGGTTGAGGGAGTAATCCCAGTGAAAACTGTTAGCTAGCCACTCATTGCTGGAAACCTCTTGGATAGGTTGAGACAGAAAACATTCAGAATCACTGGTGTATATAGGCCTATCTTAGTCCATTCTTGCTTCGATAGCAAAATGCCATAAATTGGGTAATTTATAAAGCCCTATTCTGGGTATCGGGAAGTCCAAGATTGCAGTGCCAGAGAGGACTTATTTCACAGAGGGAATTTTCTTGAAACCTCCTCACATGACAGAAAAGACAGAAAAAACAAATGTTGTATCCCTGTAGGCCGAAGAGATGGGAGAGCAGGGTGAAATTCCTGTTATTAAAATCAAGCCCTGAAGGCTTGATCACCTTCCAAAGTTGCCACCTCTTAATAGCCATCACCTTGGGCCTTAAGGAGAACATGAATTTTGGAGGGACAAAAATATGCATTCCATAGCAGTCCCCTTGGGTGATTCTACCCTCTCTCCCTAAAACCATCCACTTATCTCAAGCCCAGATCTATCCTTGATGCCACTATTGCTTGGCTCCTAGGTCTAATACTCACCTCTTTCACACTGGAACCCTAAAGCATTGGCCATACCCTGTCTGTACTCACAATCTTACTAAAAGTGTTTTGGGATGCAAAAGTCAGTTGGAGTCTGAGAAACCTGCATTTAGCTCTGAACAACTAATTTGGCCATGGGCAAATATGCTTATTTATTAGTACAGCATGAATTGAGCATCCAATATATGCCTAGTGCAAGAGAAAAGAGTAAGACATGATGCCTGACTTGGAAGAATGGGCAAAAGGTTTTAGTTACTTAATTCAGTAAATACTCTTTTAATTAAGATCACAGTTTTATGGCATATGAGGAGGCAGAAAAGAGGGGTACCTAACTTCTGCAATAGTGTTTACCAAACTTCAAATCTTGAGAAAATGAAGATTTCTGGGTGAGTAGGTACATGGGGCTGAAAATGTGCCTTCCCGACAAGCTCCCAGATGATGCTGACTTTGAGTGACAAGGTCCTACAGGAATAAGGAAGAGGAAACACTTCCAAGAAGAGGTGATGCTTGAGTTGATACCCTAAAGGATGAAAAGACCTGGTCCTGTGGAATGTGATAAGGGTGGTCAGGCAAAGAAGGAGCATATTTTGAAAATCATAAATGGTTTCTCTGTTGACTTGATAATTAGAATGAAGAATGCTGGAATGGTGCTCCTGACTGGTGAAATAAATAACATTCAAGACATACAAAATGACTAAAACATTTTAGAGACATGTTCCACCTTTGCCTTAACAGAGTGTAAGAAACTACTGAGACCTGAAGCCTGAATTCCTTACAGGTAGCATCTGACCTTAGTCTCTGGTTAGTCTGTGTTTCATCACTGTGACCAAAATATCTGACAAGAACAACTTAGAGGAAGAAAAGTTTATTTGGGACTCACAGTTTCTGAGTTCTCAATCCACAGATGACAGAATCCATTGCTCTGGACTCACAGTGAGGCAGCACATGATGGAAGAAGGGCAAGGTGGAGAATAACAGCTCACCTCAAGATGGCCAAGGAGCAGACAGAGGGAGAGAAGGAGAAAACCTTCCAGGGCACGTCCCCAGTGACATAGCTCCTCCATTCATGGTCCAACTGCCTACAGTTACCACCCAGTTAGTTCATTCAAAATAGGATGGAGTGATTAGCTTACAGTTCTCATAGACTAATCATTTTACCTCTGAATGTTTCTCCATGAACACGGAAGCTTTGGGGGGATACCTCACATCAGAAGCAGAACATTCCGTCTCTAGTCCACAAAAACTCAGGTCCATCTCACAACAGCAACAACAAAATGCTTTTAAGCCATCTCCAGATGTCCCATAATCTTAATAATTCCAGCCCTACCCCAAAGCAAACTGAGACTCAAAGCAAACTCCTGATGGTGTGCTTTTGTAAAGATCAAAAGCAAGTTATGAGGCTAGGGCTGTAGCTCAGTGGCAGAGAACTTGCCTAGCATGTGTGCGGCACTGGGTTCAATCCTTAGCACTATAGAAAAATAAACAAAACAAAGGCTTCTTTCCATTTACAACTATAAAAATAAATAAATAAATGAAAACAAGTTACGTAAATCCAACATACAGTAGCACAGAGAAAACATTCCCATTGCAATAGGGAGGAACAGGGACATAGAAGGAAGGGATGGGACCCAAACAATACTGAAACCAGCCAGGCAAACAGGTCCCATAATTCCATGTACAGCATCTAGGACTCATGGGTGTGAGACGTGCTCTACAAAGGGCTTGGACACCCTGTCTCTATGGACCTGTGGGTTGCTGTGCCCGTGGGCTTTCTTTTAACCTGCTCCCTTTGCAGCCAGCAGCTTTCCTTGGCAGACAGTCCACATTTCTTAACTACTGGTGTTTCCATTCCAGTTCAGCTTTACCTTCATGGCTTCAAACTCCCTCCCATCACCAATTTCATCTTGTCAAACTGCATATATTCGGTTTCCACTACAACAAATGACTCATGGCAAATGTTTTCCAGTCACGTAGATCCCCTTCTTCCTGAGAGTTGGTGTGTAACGTTGGAACTATATGTAATGCCATCTACAAAAATGCATGAGGAGTCAAAATTTGAAACTTCAAATCTGATGAATTGTTTTTCTAAATTGCTTTACCATCAAGAAATCACTCCTACTGGAAAGCTATTTTATAATACAGTTGCTTAAAATTTTATCCCCAAGATCAGCAAGAAAGAATGAGTCACTTAAAGATATAATCTGTCTACTATTTCATTCTCAAATTATGCTATATTAGATTCCTGGAAGGTGTGGCCATGAAAAAGAATATTGCTTTACAAAATTAAATATCCAGTGTTACACTTCTGTTTATGTAAAGTATCCATGACTAAAACAACTTGACCAGACCATCTATGTACCTAATTACAATAGCCACATAGGAACCACAGGCAGAGAGCGTAAGTACACACACAGTGGATTACTTAAGCTAACTTCTTATCTGGGAGTCACAACCAGCTGAATGGATTCTCTTATACCTCCCTCAAAGGCTCAGACTCACGAGCTCTGTAACCAGGTAAGAATCATACTGAATTGCCTTGATAATCCAATCAAATAAACCTGTCAATCCAATTATAAAATATTGCTTTAGTTAGAAGGTAGAAAACTTCCAGATCTTATTATCTCTATAATACAGGCTGAAAACATCAGTTAATTTAAGATAAATCTGTGCTGAAAGATCACAAATGAGAAAAATTAGGTCTTTCAGGACATCGCCTTCACATACAGGTTGACTAAAGGACAATAAACAGATATGATATGATAAACAGATATGTGCAGGATGACCATAGCAACAGGGTCACAAGTAGATTGGCTGGATTTGGTGTCCAAGCTAGTAAGCTTATGCTGAAGAACTACTGCTATTTGTTCTTGTAATTTTTCTAGTGTGATTGAAACTCAGTGGGTTTATACTAACAAATATCTCCCCAATTTCCAAAATCCAGAGGAAAAAAAAACTGTAACAAAATATGCAAATTTGTCACCCTTGTTTGAATTCAGCCTCATATTTCTCCTGTCCTTTCTCCCTAGCTACCTACTTGGAGATACAGAGTTCCCTAGAAATTTATAGAAGTTTCAAAAACATTAATGTTTTCTTTTCTTTCTTTCTTTCTTTTTTTTTTTAATTTTTGTGTGGCCATGAAGAATATTACTTTACAAAATTAAATATCCAGTGTTACACTTCTGTTTATGTAAAGTATCCATGACTAAAACAACTTGACCAGACCATCTATGTACCTAATTACAATAGCCACATAGGAACCACAGGCAGAGAGCCTAAATATTGATTGAATCAATACTTATTCAATCCCTGATTGAATCAGGGATTGAATCCAGAGGCACTTAACCAGTGAGCCACACCCCCAGCCCTTTTTGTATTTTATTAGAGACACAGTCTCACTGAGTTGCTTTGGGCCTCACTAAATTGCTGAGGCTGGCTTTGAACTCTTGATTCCCTTGGCTCCCAAGGTGCTGGTTGCAGGCATGGTCCACCAAACCTGGCTACATTAATGTTTTCTTAGCAAAGAGTAACCATATCTTTCAAACAATTGCCTGAAAAATTGTTCTTTTTGCTCGCAGGTTGACTGTAGGTTAATATCAGCTCAAACTGACTTGACCCTTTTCTCACTTTTACTGTTTCAACAAGAAAGTATGAAGGTTCATTATCAATTATAAAATAATTTGAAAATTGAAGATAAGTAATGGTAACAACCTTAATAATAAAATAAGTATGTTTTAAAGTAAATGATTGCTAGACTCTTAATCATTAAAAGACATCTATAGATACAGAGGACAAATTCACAAAACAGTTAAATTGCAGGGTATGTTTATATTTTACTCCATCATGAAAATTAGGACTGACAATTTTAAATGAAAGACAACTAAGACCTAGATTAAAAACTCTTGGGCTGGTTTTGTGGCTCAATGGTAGGGCACTTGCCTGGCATGTATGAGATGCTGGGTTTGATACTTTGCAGCACATATAAATAAATAAATAAAATAAAGGTCCATTGACAACTAAAAAAAAATTTTAAGAATAAATTTTATCTATTGTCCCTTTATTAAATTATAGAGACAGATGTTGTATAACACAATTGTGTAAACTGAATTTCGTGTCCCACCCCCCAAGAAATATTCATGCTAATCTTTTATCCCCAATATGATGGCATTTTTGAGGTATAACTTTGGAAAATAGGAGCAAAAGAGATAGGTTACCTCATGGGTCATGAGGATGGATCCTTCAGATTAATGCATTTACCACAAAAGACATGAGTTGTAGTGTGTCTGTCTCCACCATCTGATGCAAGGTGAACATAGTCATCTGCAAACCAGGAAAAGTGTCCTTAGAAGTCACTAGATTTACCAGCTCTTGAATCTTGGACTTTCCAATCTCCAGAACTGTAAGGAATAAACCGTTGCTTAAGCCACCCAGTCTATGGTATTCTGTTAGAACAGCTACAGCTGATTAATGTAATTCTCCTTATAAAGCATTTTCTTGGGATTATGAGATGCTCACAAATTCTAAACTAGACACAAAGCAATCACATAACTAAAAAAGGTCCTAGGAAAGCTCTCAAACAAATATCAGAACCACAGTTCTGGTTATCATTTTATCTCCAACCCTAAGTGAGCCAGAGAATGAGTTATATAACTAAATGTGTCATACCTCGGCTTCCTCATTGATTCAATGGAGAGAGTGTCTCTTTGATGTGTCTTTGGGGTTACCATGGAGATGAGTGAAGTAATATACAGAGGCAGCATAGTTTCAGATACTGTTTCCTTTACCATAATTTTTTTCCTGCTAAACACTACCATCATTTGAAATTTTAGCCCTTGTTCCAATTTAGTTTCATATTTCTCCTATCCTCACTTCCTTTGTAACTACTATGCTGACCTTTCTACTTTGGATACAGAGTTTATGTTATTTTTATTTTCATTTTCTATTTCCCCTATATAACCAGCATCCTTTACTTTAGTACAGAACCACACCCTAGTAGTTACCCCATTACTACTCACCAATTAAGTACCAGTAAGGAAAGAGATGGGCTTGCCAAGGAATCAGAACAAGGTGTTTCCTCATGGGAGTAGCTAAATTATGGTTGTCAGAACAAAAGTCATGGAGAAGAATTATTTATCTTCTGATTGCTAGAGGTGCATCAGACAACTTCTGTTGGAAGCTTCATAAGCAAAGATATTCCCACTGCACCATGAGGACCTCTGCTAGACATCCAGACCTGCTAGATTCATTGAGTGAATCAAATTAGCAAATAATATGAAAGACTTCAAGCCTCCTTCCTCTACAACATCTCGCCTCCTGATATATGTTTCATAGATTAGATAGCTTTTCATAGATAGCTTTTTTTCATCATAATCATACACAAGATTCATCTCTGAAGCATTCAGTCAATATGTGTCTGGGATCATATGGCACCAACTTCTCCCTGATAATACTTCACTCAAATTAAGAGAAATACCTTAAAATTGAAAACAAATAACAAGTTACATACACTTAAAATGATACACTTTTCAACTAAAAAACTTAGTAGACATGTCTAAGTCAGCGAAGCTAACAAGAACAGACATCCTATCAGCTAGCTGTGTCAGCCCTGCCCTCTGGGCAACCATGATCAAGTTCATTAGTTTAGTCAGAGTCATTGTTTTTCATTTAAGCCATTCTATAAAACAAAATCACCATTTCTTTCTTACATGGTGTCAGTTTTTCCTCCCCCACTCCTTTTTTTTTGTTGTTGTTATTTATTTCAAAAGCCTGCTCTGAGGGAAAGGGAGCTTAGTAAGAGAACAAAGATATAGGTTACAAAGAATATGATGAAATGTTGCTCATTTCTGCTTTTATTTTTCACTTTTGCTATTCTCTGAAAGCGAGCGCTGAATTACCTCTTTTTTCCATCTATCTACATACAAGTTGTTTATGCACATGAAGATATACTGAGTCTACAAATTCGTTGGCTAATTCACACTTAATTAACATTAAATCTCAACAGAGAAGAAAAAGTTTATTGTCTCTTCCCAAATAAAGTATGAAGAAACGATTTTCCATTATTAAAAACATAATAAAAATATAAAACTGATCCAAGAGTCCAGAGACTATTTTTAAATGTGAAGAAAAATATGTTGTAGCCAGGATTTATAACATCAGTAATTCCCTGTGGAAACCAAATTTCGACCCCATCATGGTGTTTCATTATTTAGGACTGAGTCAGTTTGAATGTGATGACTTTGGAATGCCAACTCACTTCAGAAGAGTGAAGAAGACTCTGCAGTCACTTGCGCTGGCAGTCCTGAGGGAAGGCCATCCCAGGTACACCTCCTGGGTGGGTGGGTTGATGTCACCAAGAGGCAGAGCCTTTCCCCTCCCCTAAAGGAAAGAGAGTGGGAGAATGAGAATGCCCTTCCACCTTGCCAGAGAGGAACCTGGCAAGCAACTGAGGAGAAGCACCCACAAGGCAGTTCCTTTCAAGGTGAGTCACTTATTCTCCCTGGGAACAGGTGAAGGTCGCAGGAAATGCCATTCAAATTTCCAAGACAGCAGGAGCCACCCAAAGGGCTCCTGACGTCATACTCAACTCCTTTCAATCTCTGAAGTCAAAGATTATACCTAGTCATTTTCCTCAACATTTTCTCCTTTTATAGTATTTTTAATGACATTTAAGTGCCTAAATGTGAAAATACTGTACTTACTAGGCCTCTATTGGTGAATGGCTAACAGAAAACAGCCAAACATTCTGAGACTCAAGTTCTAAAAGGAAAATATGTGTGAAGAGACTAACAGGAAATGTTTTCCTGTTCTATTGTTAATGTATATTCAGATCTCTTGAAGATCTTGTAAAAAGAAAAGGCAAATTTCAGGAGTAAATGCAGATTTAGTGTACCTGGGGCTGGGACTAAGCATAGGTTCCAGGCTTTAAGGTGTTGCTACTGCTGCTGGTGGTGGTCCACAGCCATATATTTGAAGAAGGCACAAGTATTTCTCTACATCAGTGGCTCTCAAAGTGTGGTCACCAGATCAGTAGCAGCAACAGCATTATCTGAACACTTGTTAGAACTGCACATTCTCAAGCTTCTTTCCTGATCTCCTGAATAAGAAGCTTGGTGGGAAGGGGGTGGTGTTGGGGGTTGCCAGCAATCTGTGTGTTAATGACCTTGAACTTGACTCTGACACCTGCTAAACCCCAGGCTGAAAATGATGCTGGGCACAGAGTAGGTAGGTCATAACTTCTCTCTGAAACTAGTCAGTGAAACATTTTATGGTCACAACCCCACCAGAATTAATCTGTCTAATGCAGAAGTGGTTAGCCATAAGTGCTACTGAGCATTCAAAATATAGCTAGTCTGAATTCAAATATGCTGTATTAATTACACATTAGATTTGAACAACTTGAATAAAGACTATGAAATAACTTATTAATAATTTTCTTTGTATTGAACACAAATTGAACTACTACCTTGGCTATATTGGGTTAAATTGATTACATTATTAAGATTGATTTCATCTGTTCCAATTTGCTTATTTTAATGTGGCTACTAAGAAAACATTAAAATTACCCATGTGTTTAGCATTATGTTTCTACTGGGCTAAGTAGTGCACTAAACTCAGAAGCACTGCTGTGGAGCCAACCAGTTCTCATCTGGGCAATTTTGTTCCTCCACAGACATTTGGTAATATCTGGAGACATTTCTGGACAAGAGTTCTTTTGGCATCTATAAATAAAGATCAGGGATACTGCTAAACATCTCATAATGCACAGGATAGACCCGCACAACAAATAATTATTGGTCCAAAGTGTCAACACTCCTGAGGCTGAAAAAATATATATTGTATTGCAGTAATCCTGCCCATTAGAATCACCTAAGGAGAGTTTTAAAATATTGACATCCTTGGCCCAGCCACAGAATAATTAAATTAGATTCTTTGGTACGTATTTCATGGCACTAGATGCTCACAAGTTGTGATGTGGAGAACCTCGGTTCTGGAGTGAATGATGCAAGCCCCACCCAATCATAAACGTCCTGTGCTGCTGGCTCCCCCACCCCTCAACCAATATCCACAAGAGACACAGCTCTGAGTCAGAATTTGGTAATATTAGTGGGAGTAAAGCCAGAATTAGACAGCAGATAGGCAAGGGTAATCCAGAGAATGGAGGGATTGAAATGTTAATTCCTTCAGGGCCCTTCCTGCATCCTTATCAAGAACCTGCTCCAACCTGTGGCTAAGGTAACCTGTCTCAGGAATTGTCTCTCCCCAGGGGAAGTAGTAAAAGTTGCTAATTAATTTTCCCAGGGCCCCCTTCCTGCCTGGATCACTATTCCCAGGCCCCTGCAGCCCACCTGTTTCCCACCTTTTGGCCATCCCACTGAGCATTCCCTGGGCCTCCTCAGGTAAGCAGGAAAGAGATAAGGGAGAATGGAGCAAGAGAACAAAGGAAGTCTAGGACATACAAAAAGGCAAAACACCCTCACTTCTTGGGATACCAGGATACCATGGCCCCCTTCTCCCTCCTGGGAGTGGTCGATGTTACCCATTTTTAAATCAACCCTGCTTTATATGCTTGCCTCTGCGTGCTTCCCTAATGTGAGGGAGCAGGACTCCTCACCGGTGACCCTTGGTATCAGGGGATGGAAGCTTTACAGAGTAGGGCCTCACTGGAGGAATTATGTCATTGGTGGGTATGCCCAGGGAGGGTACTTCTTGTCTCTTTCTCTCCCTCTTTTCCTATCTACCATGAGGTAAGCAGCTCTTCTCTGCCATGAACTTCTGCCTGGGCCCAAAGCAAGGGAGCCAGCCTAACATAAATGAAGTCTCCGAAACCATGAGTCAAAATCAATCTTGTCCTCCTTTTTAGTTGTTTAGATTAGATGTTTTATGTCACTGTGACTAAGGTTGACAATACAAACCTATGTGTTTTCTATGTCTACTGATAATATCCCCCCTCGCTGGAATGTAAGCTCCATGAGGGAAGGCCTTTTGTTTATTCTCTAGTTTAACCCAAGCATATATCCTGGAGCAATGCCTAAAACGTGGTACATAGACAGAAATATTTGTTAGATGAAGGCAAGTGACTTTGCAGATGAAGGCATTGGATTCAAGAGACCTGCTGTTAATTTAAGCAGAACCTAGATGGTCAATAACCAGGTTCATGATCTTTGACAAGTTGTTAAACTCTTGAGACTTCAATTTTCTTATGAGTAAAATCTGCCTCACAGGGTTGTGGTGAGAATAAATAAGACATCACCTGAACAGTGCATATCACCTGGCCCTTTGTAATTGATCATTCAGGGCTGCCATGGTCATCACATTATCATTAGACATTATCTTTCCTGCCTCCAGCAGCTGGTATCCAGGGTTTTATGTTTGGATTGAAAGCAATTGGTAGCCCCAGGTTCACTTTGGCCACATAAAGAGAGGTCAATTTTCCACCATATGAGAAGATAAAATCTTTCCAAACTCAGGGGCATGAAAAAAACACATCTAATTCATAGCATGTCTGTGCCAGAAGCATCACTGAGAGGTCATCTGGTTGAACCTTTATTTTATCTTAACAGGTAAGGAAATGAAGGCCTGAGGTAAAAAGCTTTACTAAAAGTCACATAGCTTGTTAGTATAGAATAGGACCCGAAATGTGCTTTCTAAACTCCTAAGCCAACATTCTTTCCACTCCATGCAGCATGGAAACTGTTACTGTAAAAAAATAAAATAAAATTTAAAAAAATCCCAAACTTTTCACTCTGTACAAATCTAGGACAAAGAAACAAGAAGTAATGGAGATATTGTCTGGGATGGATCAGGATGTCTCTCTAGCTCAGAAGCCGTGGATGAAACATGCCAATTATCTTTATAACTCATAATTAATGGTTTGCACAAGAATAAACAACAGACAAATAAATTCTGCTTATCACTGAAAGAACACAGAGTTCTATCATATAACCATGTGGAAGAGTCTAGTCAAGGAAAGATATGTTAGTCAAGTCATTACTGAAGAATTTTTTAACCTATAATTTTATATCTCTTAGACTGTACTCTAAGTTGCATATTTGGATCAAAATTTATTGACCAATCTGGTCAACATTTTAGCAGAATTTTTTCCCTGAATATTGCTCAAAGGTATCAGAAATAGTAACATTGAATAGGATTGAGTTTTACTATTATTAGTAACACTTCCTAAATATCTATTTTAAATGGGCCAACATACTTATGTGTAAGTAATAATAATGTTGACTTCTCCACTTGTCCAGGCAAGTGATCAAATGATATGCACTGAGAGAGAAGCTGTATAAAAATTCAAGAATCCAAGACGGAACTGTCTGGTCTCTGATTAAGCCTAAAAATATTACTAAAAATAAACCAAGGAACCAAACAAAATAGTTGTTATGGAAACATATTTGAATCACTCAGAGCAAATTAAGATCCCTCCCATTTGCCAAACATTACCACTCAGACTCCACTGCAGAGTACAAGCCCGTGCATATCAACATCGTAAAACAATATATGGAATAGAGCCAATAATAGACCTCCGTACAGTGCAAAGTACTGGATCATAGGAAAGTCCCACTGGTAGGTAGCTGATTATGAAGTTTTTAGCTTAAGAATCTGATCTCTTAATACATTTTAAATTCATTCACATTATTCAACAAATATTTATTGATTGCCTGCCAAGTGGTGTTTGAAGCATCAGGAGTGCAAAGATAAATGACATTTTTATATATTTTCTAGCGAGGAACTTAGGAAAGAAAGTCCAGACCAAGTTTGTTTTGAAAGCATTGGGTAGATAAGGATATGAAAATAAAAACATCCAAGTTTAGCCAGGGTAGATGTCACAAAGCCTTCATTGTTGGGCCAAAGCTGAATGTATAATTATATAGGACTGATTTAGGGGGGAAAAAATAAACAGGAAATGTAAACATTGTTCTAACAGACTAAATCTAAGTTTCAGGAGCTGAAAAGGAAATACAAGAAATAATCTCATCAGAGCTAAGCAGGAAATACATGATCACAGAAAGGCAAACACCTGCCTAGAACCAAAGACACGCAGGTAAAACATGAAATGTTAGAAATGGCAGCGTGAATCTCAATTGTGTTGGGGCATAGTAAGAACACTAGTCACAGCTTGCACAGCAGAGGAGCTCCCTCATCTGAAGTGACATTTATTGTCACTTCAATTCATACCCCAACAGAGAGTACCCACACAGGGCCAACACAGAAATAGACAATGGCTTTGGTGGAATATATCAAAATGCCAAATGATATAGAATCTGAAATAACAAGAGGTCTTGAGTCATTCTGGTTTTGGTGAATCAAATTAATATACATTGTTCAGATCTGGAATAGTGAATCAATGAGGAGTATTTGACAATGCAACTTACCTTCTTTAACTGCAAATAAAAGATTTTGAAAGGGTTTTATTTTGTTTACCTTTTAGAGCCCTGAACTCCCAGATCCTAGCTCTTAAATCACAACAGTCAACCATTTCTTTCAAAATCAAACACACACACACACATACACACACACACACACACACACACACACACAAAAGCAGACCAGCTCACTCACATTTATTTACCTGCACGTGCTATAGTTTTTCTCCCTAAGGAGATGGGTTAGAGCACAAACTCCAAAACTGGACATGCTGGGTCAGATTCTGCCAATTGCATGATTTTTGAAGAATTAATACTGCTAAGTTTTAGTTTCCTTATCTGTAAAAGTGAGAGACACTAATAGGAAACTACCACAGGGATTGTTTCTGAAGCTTTAAAAACTACTACTTGTTAAAAGTTCAACATCTTTGGCCAACACTGCACAAGTCCTTAGCACTGATGAAATGTGGTACCAGAGGCCACTATTGACCTCAAAACAGCATGCTGTCAGTATAGTCTTTTCAATACACCATTGTCATTCTTACTAGACTGCTTCCTAAGATATTGATTGATGTATACTACTCAGCCCCACATTCCTGTGGGGTCTCTCGGAATGTCCCCTTTCCCCAATACTAATACCTGAAAGTATCATGCCTCCACAGTCTTTATGAGTTAAGCTCTAAGTTGGTTCCTATTCTAGCACTTATTAGACTGAGGCTCTACCTCCAGCATCATCCAGTAGCAATGTAGATAATTTGTGTCCTCCTGGCTCTGCTCTGCACCATCTGGCTGAGGGCAGAGAGAAGCAACAGGTAGGTAAATGATTCTGAGAATAGCTTCAAAAACAGCAAAGTCTTCTAGGCCCTGTGGATCCTGCTGGCCAGAGTTAACTTGGCTTTCTTCTGTAAGAACCAGTGGGCAACAGACTATTCCTGAATAGAAGACACATTCCTGTGAGGGATTTTAATGATTCCTTGATTACTGCTCAGAATGCATACATTATAGTCAAGTCTATAAAAATTAATTAGATCTTCAAAATATCAAGCCAAAGAGGGCTATCAAAATTAAAATGAACCCCCTAAAAGTCTTTCCAAGTGAAGATAAAACAATGAAGAATATAGACACTTTTCCTGACCTCTTTGCTATAATTTTCAAAATCTTTAATCTGTTTAGCTTGGAAACACCAATAATCTTGAAACTTTGTACCAAGTTTGGGTAAATATCCCAGAAGCATTATTCTAGCTTGAATTGCTGGTGCTTAGAATACAGAATTAGAGGCCACTGAATCCTGAGTCCCTTTAAATAAAGTCTGGATGGCATTTTAAAAATTGAGGTCAAATTGGGCCAATTGTGCCTCTCTTGATTCCCTCTTATGCACAGGGCTTCAGGAGCATTTGGTGGTCTACAGACCTTTCCTGTTTCTTCCACAAAACCCAACTGTCTGAATCTTCCATTTTTAGTCCTAGTGATGCAGGAAGTTGATATAAAGAACATCATGGCCAAAAGAAAACCAGCATGAAATCAATGCTGTACAAATGAACATCTTTTACATTAAGCTTCCTTTTAAGAATTATCTGAGTAATGATTAAACTAAAGCATAGATGTAACTACCTAAACACCATAACCTGAATATTAGTAATGTATGTTTGCTAATAACCTAAGACAAATGCTCTTATGAGTTATATGTTGACAAGATTACCATTTATATTTTATTTATGGATAATCAGAAACCATGGAAAACAGAGGGTTGTTTAGATAAAACAACCACTTGATGTGGAAAGCAAAACTACTTTCCAGACCAGCAGGAAAATAATCTGAGAGAAAGACAAGCTTGCTTTATGCTGGTGGTTCTCAAAACTTGTCGTGCATAAAAATCACTTAGGAATATGCTAAAAGCTCCAGATTCTCAGAGACCCACTTCCTTGACATTCAGATTTAGGAGCCTGAGCACTAAGATCTGGGTTCATTGATAATAAACATTTCAGAAATATGATTGATGCATGACTAAAGGGTTAAAAATATTAACTTCATGTAAGGACCAAAGGGTATCCATTACCAGACTAAAGAGAAATAGGATTTCTTTTCTTTTTTTTTCAAGCATTACATAAGTAAATTGTAGATAAAGATAGATAAATAATAAAGGAACAATCCTCTATTTCCACCAAACTGTACAACTCAGAATTGCAACAGAAGACATTGGACAAATCAGATTAACTGAAATTTATATTACTTGGCTAATTATAATTTTTTAAAATGTTGAATTACAGACATTTTAACTGTGATAAAGCATTAAGAGTTCTCTTTTAAAAATATTTATTTTTTAGTTATAGGTAAACACAATATTTTATTTTTATGTGGTGCTGAGGATCAAAACCAGTGCTTCACACATGCTAGGTGAACGCTCTACCTCTGAGTCACAACCCCAGCCCCACATCAAGAGTTCTTTCTGAGATTTTTAAGAGTAGAACTCTTTAGCAACATGAAAGACAGGAAGACTGCCAGGAAAGCTTTATCATTTGATTCTGCTATTATTTTATAAAAGGCATATTTGCAAGGACTGGTGATGACACTGTGGCTCTGAATGTTGGCCACATTCTCCAACATTGCTTACATCAATTTGTCCTTTTTTTACAACCATTGTTTATGTTTTTTAACAGGTAAACAAGGTACAAAAGAGTCAATAGCAAATTAGGTTTGAAGAGACAGGGTTTCTTTTACCTAGATATTATCAGAGGAAAAGCTGGTTTTTCAGTATAATCCTGTTATTCTTAAACCCCAGCTGGAGGAATCCAGAATACCCTACCGTCACTTGCAGAAAATACATGCATCCCATGATTTTTTGAAGGCGACACGGAAAGAGAAGGGAAATTACTACAACATATAGTGCTATTATCTCTACAGCTATTACTACAAAAATACCTACATCGTGAATAAACTGCATTTTTACACATGACGGGGGCGACCCTTGTACAAGAATGATAATAATTTGGAGGAGTATAAAATATTTTCATTTGGGTGACTGGGGTTGTGGCTCAGTGGTAGAGTGCTCACCTGGTTAGGCACTGGGTTCAATCCTCAGCACCACATAAAAATAAATAAATAAAATAAAGGCATTGTGCCCTTCAGTAGATGAATGAATAAAGAAACTGTGGTATATATATACACAATGGAATATTACTCAGCACTAAAAGAGAATAAAATCATGGCATTTGCAGGTAAATAGATGGAGTTGAAGAATATTATGCTAACTGAAGTAAGCCAATCCCCCCCCCAAAAAAAATGCTGAATGTTTTCTCTGATATAAAGATGCTGATACATAATTGGGATGGGTGGGAGGGAGTATGGGAGGAATGGAGGAACTTTAGATAAGGCAAAGGGAAGGGAAGGGAAGGGTGGGGTCAGGTGGGTAAGAAAGGCAGTGAGATGAGATGGACATCATTACCCCAAGTACATGTATGAAGACATGATGGTGTGACTCTACTTTGTGTACAATCAAAGACATGAAAAATTGTGCTTTATATGTGTACTATGAATGGAAATGCATTCTGCTGTCATATATAACAAATTAGAATAAATAAAATTTTTAAAAAGACATTGTGTCCACCTACAACTAAATTTTTTTAATTTTTTATTTTTCTCTGATTGCTATACAGAAAAAAAAAAAAAAAACTTGTAAAAATTACATTTTGTCTCCGTGTCTTATTAGCACATTAGCACATGGGTTATCTTGGCACTATCAATATTTGGAGCCAGATAATTGTTTGGGGAGCTGATCTGTGTATTTTAAGATGTTTGACAGCACCTTTAGTTTCTACACACTAGATGCCAGTGGAATCCCCCATCCATAACTGTGATAAAAAAAATGCAGATTTTTTTTTTCCCAGTCAAGGAGGTGGGGTTAATTTGTCTCTGGTCGAGAACCACTGTACTAGAGAGTAAGCTTCAGAGTGGTGATCTCATTACCTGAATTGCTGAAAGTAGCCCAATATAGACTGGAATTTACCTGTTCCCAGAATGCCCTAATTATACCATTTTTGAGTTGCTTTTCTGTCTAGCTGTTTAGATACAACAATGCATTGGCAAATATGGGTATCAGCAGCAATCATGAGGAGGATATGCATGACCAGAAGAAAGCCACTGTTAACTGTACTCCATCAGCAACTCCAAAACAAGAAAACATGGGGACTGAGCCAAGGGGCTCCTAACATCCTAGCTTCTGTACAACTGAGGGTAACCACAGAACCCCATAGCTGGAGTCATGGCTTTATCACTACTAACCCTTTATTTAAACTGATACTCTCTTTTGTACCCAGGCCTGCATGTACACAAAATATGATGAAAGCAATGTTTGTTTTGACTGTCACCTTTGCCACTGGTATCTTCAAGTCATGGGCTTTGGAGACACACTAAGTTCAAAATCTACTCAGTTCTGTCCCTTAGTAGTTCTGTGATCTTTTGACAACTTACCTAACCTCTTTAAGTCTCTGTTCTTTCATCTATATAAAGTAAGAATAATAAAGTTAACCCATAAGGTATGGTTAAATAAATTAGTGTATGGAAAATACATGTAAGAAATAAAAAAAAAATCATGTCCAATTAATCTAATGTTAATGTCTTTGAATATGTTAATCTTTTGATGATGGATAACATTCTCTTGCCTATTCCATTTCCTGTAATTGTTAAATAAATATTGGACATCATATATAAAAAAAAAGAAAAAGAAAATACAAGCACAAGGATTCAGTAAATCCTAATTTGTTACTTTAGCTGCTATTAGTAATCATTGGTATTATTTATTATTATCATCATTATTATTACACCAATGGATCCTAAAGTTCTAAGACCTCAATGAGTTTGGGAATTCTAAGCCAAAGAATTCTGCTCAAGCCCATTCCCCCTTTCTTTCACATCTATGAAATCCCTACACTCTTCTAACTTTAGTGAGTTATTTCTTAGTAAAGTATTATCATCTTGGTGACTATCCAACCACTATCACCAATTATATCAATGTCTTTAAAAGAGTTCCCTCTATATCTTCATCTGAAGTCATAATCTCAGTAAGGACAATCTCAGTATTGCAGCAGCAGATTTGAGCCTACTATTTGAGGTTGCAAGGATCTTCCTGTTGTCCATTATTCACACTACCTCACAAGACACCACCTAAGAACAGACAAAATCAGCTTTTCCAATATCTCCAATTTCAGTTCAGTGCTGGAGGAAGAGAGGGAAAGATAGGCTGGGGCAGAGGACTTGGCTAGTGATAAGAAGTGATTGTGGACCAAGTACATGTAATCCCAGTGACTTGGGAAGCTGAGGCAGGAGGATCATTAGTTCAAGGCAACCTCAGCAAAAGGAAGGCACTAAGCAACTCAGTGAGACCCTGTCTCCAAATAAAATACAAAATAGGGCTAGGGATGTGGCTTAGTGGTCGAGTGCCCCTGAGTTCAATCCCTGGTACTGCCCCCCCAGAAAATAGAAGTGATTGGGAACTTCTAGTTTCAACCCATCTTTCATCCTTCTACCCTTGAGTACTTGCCAAAGAAATTGCAGATTTTCCACAGCCTGAAAAGGTCATGCTCTTCCTCCTCTGAAAAGTTTTACCAGTTTTTCAAAGATCAATTCAGAAGTCATTTTCTGTGAATGCTTCCCTGACAACCCAAAGTTGAAGGTGATCACTCATATAACTTTAAAGTTTCTACAAATTTTTTGGTTTCAATAAATTATATGTTTTAAAGGTACAGTGAAAGGCATATTAGAGGGAAAAAAGAACTAATACATTCCAACTATTGGTATTCTACTTGGAATTAGGAATTCCTTTCAAAGTCTTTTACCTGCACTAGGTTCTAAGAAACCTTGTTTTGCTCAGCACTGGGACATACCATCTAAAACAGAACATGAAGCATAGTTCATACTTCATAAATACCAGCTAAATGAGTGGATCCTATGTTGTTAACCAAGAAGACTTAATAGACACCATTTGGTACTGCTTATCAATGCCAGCACCTTGCTCCTCTTGAGTTTCCACAGATATTTGACAGACATATTGACCAGTTTAGAGGTCATTAGAAGTTTTCCAGAAATTAAATATTATTGAATGAAATCTTTTCCATTATTTAATCATCTTCATATTATTCATCCCAATACAAGAGTTTTAAGCCATAGACATGGAATAGTAACAAAAATCAACATATGAGTGGTATTATCTAGAATAAACGATTTGGTATACATTTCTTCAGAGCAATTACAGTTTTAAATTATTCCCAGTCTTTTTTTTTTTTTTTTTTGGGGGGGGGGTACCAGGGATTGAACTCAGGGGCACTCAGCCACTGAGCCACATCCACAGCCCTACTTGGTATTTTTATTTAGAGACAGGGGCTCACTGAGTTACTTAGTACCTCACTTTTGCTGCTGGCTTCGAACTCATGATCCTCCTGCCTCAACCTCCTGAGCCACTGGGATTATAGGTGTGTGCCACTTCACCTGGCCAAATTGTTCCCAGTCTCTAGAGTGTTAAGGTTTAGGAGACTTTTCTCCTCAGTGCACAGCCAAGCAGGGTCCAAGTTCCTCACCATCAACCCATCGCCTTTCTGTGTCATTGGATTCATTGTAACTAGTCAGAAGGCCATCTCTCATGCCATC
The DNA here is from genome assembly GCF_047511675.1 of Marmota flaviventris. Lineage (NCBI taxonomy): Eukaryota > Metazoa > Chordata > Mammalia > Rodentia > Sciuridae > Marmota > Marmota flaviventris. The sequence continues at coordinate 149,680,972 of NC_092502.1, forward strand.
CACCTTCACAAAATTCTATGAAAAACACACAGATGACAAGAAGCATAAGCAACAATGGGTTGTTATTAGTTTTCCACTGCAGTTTTTGAAAACCTTTCCAATTCTCCTGATGACAGCATCTGTTGCCATTGTCTTCTCCTCAGTCGATGCCATCCTTCCTCTCAAACCCTTGAGAGACTACAGATCTTTGTCACACAACATCATTTTAATTTCCTGAACAAAGAAATTAAAAAATACAGGGGGTTTAGGTTCACATTTATAGCTGATTTTAATTTCCTGCTTGCCCTTGTAGTTATGGTTTTAGGAAAACTATAATGAGTGTCTGAAATATATTTTGTGTCCACATGGCCTTTCTCATCTTCTTCAAAGAACAATCATATATAAAACAATGATGTCAACAGATAATCTGTCTCATGGCTTACTTTTTTAGATGATTTACATGCTTAAATTTAGTTACAACACACTTTTTTTCTGATATCTGTGACATAGAAGGAGACCTGAAGCAAAAAAGTACTATTCAACCACTGGAAAAATAATTATTATTGTGTATAATAATAATATAGAGGCAATTCCTTTCATAACCTCTTCTGCTCCACCTCCACCCCTAAGTCTTCTTCCTCCCCTATGCTAGCAGTTTGTGTGTTTGTGGGAGTGTATTTGTATGTTTCCAGGAAGAGAGAGAAAAACAGTAGAAGTAGAATACAATACACATGTCTTTCTAATCTTATTTTCTTTGCTTGCTGTTATAAATTACTTCCTTAGTCAGTAAATATATATCAACATCATATTTTTATAGTATCTGCATAGTGTTTCATGGAATCCTTGGCCAGACTTGGGTATGGTGGTACCCTCCTGTCATTTCAACAACTCAGGAAGGAGACAGGAGAGCCACAAGTTTGAGACCAGCCTGGGTAATTTAGCAAGATACCATCTCCAAAAATAGTAATAGTAATAATATTAAAATTAACAATAATTTGTTTAATCATTCCTCTATTGACAGATATTTGGACAGCTATATGGACAGATGCTCTCTCATATAGCATTCCACAAGGAACATCCTCATTTTATATCTCCTTGACCCTTTAAGCATTACTACTGGAAAAGGGGTTAGAAGAGGAATTCCTGGTTCAAAGTTATATGCATTTTTAAAATATTGCTGGCTTATTGAAGTTTCATTCAAGGACTGGGCTGAGGGTGTAGCTTGTGGTAGAGTGCTGCCTAACATGTACAAGGCACTGGGTTCCATCCCAGTGCTGCCCAGAGAATAAAACAAAAAAGGAAGCTTCCTTCAAAGGACTGTGGAAATTCATGTCCTTCTCCCACAACATCTGAATCTGCACACTTCCCTGCACCCTCACAAGCATGGACAGTATGAACTCACTTTGCTTGGATTTCCCTGAAAGCAGGTGCCAAAGAAAAACATGAATGTTAGTAGTTTATTTGGAAGATAACCCCAGCAATCACTGTGAGGAGACAGGGAAGTGAGACAGGAAGAGAGACGGAAAACCAAGGAAGAGCACATGGGGTAGCCAATTCACTTCTGCTTTAAGGTGATCAACCATCTCAGTTTAGGGTAGAGGATTAAGGGAGGGTTCCAGGACACAAATTTCCAATGCTTAAAAGGAGATGGCTTCAAATATTGAGATAAGTTTGTTACCTTACTCTAGGAGAAACTGAATCTCAGCTCAAGCATTCTAGAAACCCAAGGCAGATGGAATACAACTTAGAATTACCCCCAATGAAAGGCAAGGAAGTGGAGTATTTAATCACTAACTCTCAATTGTGGGGCTCACTCCAAGGCATTACCTTTCAGTTACTTCCCATCTGACCTATGCAGGGACAAGATAGAAAACCTTCTGGAAGAATGACCCAGAAAGTTGTTGACATGCCAGGAAATGCCCACAGGCAAGCTCTGAGGTCAGCCAAGGAGGTGTAGGTAAGGCACCAACACAATCTAACACATGATTATTTTCCCCCAATCTGATCAACAAAAGGATGCTATTTTGATATTGTTTTCATTTGCATTACCTAACAACAGGGAATTTGGACCTAATTTCTTATTTGAGTCCCTTTTTGACACTTGAGTTTTTGAACATTAAAACTCGAGTTCTAGAGAAGGTTATTTTCTTGTCCTTGGACAACTGACTTTCATAATAGAAGAATTAAAATTGATTCAATTTACCTAAAATTTGTGTGCTTTAGGGAGGGATGTGGGCAGCAGAGTGAACTCTTTTATGTGAACCAAAGGTGCACATGGATGAGATTTAATCATAGTGACCCAGGGGCCTCTATCCTTGTTGCACTTCCCTCTACCTTAAAGGCAGAACTGAGGTCCTTGACTTTGCACATCGTGGTCTTCAGGTTCCCACTGAGTCGACTTATGGCCGTGATTCATGCGTGTCTGTCCTGCAGGGCTCTTCTCACAGCCCGTTTCCTCCCAGGCATGTTTTCAAATGCCTCCTGGCTCCCTGTGAGCCTGCCTGCCGTTGTGAGCATGCCCTGCCTCATCTCACTTCTGTAGCAACCGCTGCTGTTTCTATTTCCTTCAAGCCTCACTCACTGATGTCTATTTCCTATTGGATTCCAGCTCCCTTGCGGGGAAAGCAGGGATGTTTAATGGAGCTCTCAGGGCCATAATTACTGAAATTTAACACGCTCAAATCCCTTGTGCAACTTAAAACTCATGACAATGCTTAGACTAAAAGCTACAGCACGGCAGGCCCACTGGATCATAAGAACATTCAGAAGATAACTAAATCATAAATTCAAACTTTAGACTCTCCTGCTTCATTGATTAAACACTCAAATGATTCTCCAACTACCTAAAACTTGTTGTTATTAATCTTAAGAGTTTTATGCATTCCCTTTCCTGTATTTCTCAGCACGTATGTTACAGCCTTTTACCCTACCTCTTTTCCAAGTACAATTTTAAATTGACAGTACTTTAGTATGATGATGGGTTTTTGTTTTTTTTTTAATCTCTGAGCAGGAAGCAGTCTATGTAGTTTCTGTCTCATAAACTAATCGCTTAGACGTTTCCTGCTAACCTTTGTTCTCAACTTGTCACTATTCCAAAGAGTAAATCAACCTCATTTTTCAAATGTAACAACTAAGATCCCAAGGCATTCAGTGACTTGCCTGAGGTCACACAACTCATGACAAGGACAGAGCTCCTCTTCCTTGGCTACTTGTCATCCCTCTTCCTTCTCTGAAAAGAATAGAATATCTCAGGCAGTCATCTCCCCATCCAGCCACCTGGCTCAGGGCCCTCTGCTTGAGAATTTTTCTTCTGCAATCTCTCTATCCACCCTCCAGTCAATCCATTTCATAGAAGTGCAGACTAGCTTCTTTGTAAAGCCCCTTCAGAGCGTCACATCCTGTGGACATGGCATGAACTCCAGGAATACTTGGTCTCCTCCACACACTGGCCACTCATAAAGCGCTAGCTATCTGAATAGTGGTTCACTTCTTTGTGTACAATGCATCTGTCAGCACAAGCCTCATTCAAGGCCCTAGATCTTATATCATATTTATATAATACTTTGCATTCTCCATCATGCCCCAAAGCCTATTATACTACATAAGTAGATATTTCAAAAGTATTTAATAAGGATGATGATAATTTCATGGACAGAATCAGTTTTTCAAATTATACTGTGGGAAAAATATGTGCACATATATAATATGTACATATATTGTACATTTATAATTGGAATAAGTACATTTATAACATATATGTATTTGTTATATATTTATAATACATATGTACACATATGCATATAGCTTCATTTTATATTCTTGAAAATAAAATTAATTATATTTAGCAATAAAGTAGTAAAAAATAATTGTTCCAAACAGTGCCACCTGTAGGCACCAGACCAGAATTCCTAAGTGTGTCTGTCAATGAAGCAAAGGAGATTTTTTTGTTCTTTTGTGTTTTTGTCTGTTAGAGCAACTGAATTACAGACCTAATAGAATCAATTTACATTTAAAAAACTACAATTTTAGTAGACCTCTGATGTGAAATTCCTTTATTCAGTGCACTTTCTTAGAGATGGTAAAGACCCTGAACCTCAGGTCAAGTTCTATAACATTTGAGCAACTGATGAAACCCCTAAGGGCAACTTCTTGTTCCATGGTTGTAGGTCAACGAAATAGTGGACACAGGAGGACACCTCTTGGGTTAATGAACAATAAGGTCAGGGAACAGCAATTCACATTTGCCATCTCGCCACCACTTTGGAAAGATGTTAGAAGTTTAAAATTCAACCTAAATCTCTCCTTATATTATATGGAGATCTTTAAAGTGAGTGGTGAAGAAAGAGTTAACAAACAAAACTGCATGAAAAATAGGTTAAATGACCAAAAGTAGAGCTGATAACTGAAGCCAGTGGTCTGTTAGTCTTAGAGAAAGAGTCTGTAGGGCTCTGTGCATCTTAGATAAAAGCAAACTGTAAGAGCTGTCATTTATGAAGACTGAGATGCACGTTTGCACACATATAGTTAAAAAGGCAGTGTAAAGTAGGGAAAACTGGTTTTCCAACCTCGGTGGAAAGTACTTGACAAAATTTCATGTAAGAACAAATTATTCATTATTCCTCAAGTATTGGTAGAAAAAGAAATTTTCTGGACAAAATCCACACTTTGCAAGGAAGATCTCAGGACAGCAGGACCAGTATGAGGTATTGCACTGACAATACTTTTGTACACTTCTTTAGATTCCTTTTGACATTGAGTAAATTAAAATGAACAATCTGGTTTGGGTTTTTTTTTTTTTTCTTTTTAATAACATAGAATTGTGAAAGGTAAACATGCCACAATGGCAAGGAAAAGTACTCAAATCTGTTTCCATCCTTGGACTTGAAAAGAAGTGGTGACCATTCTGTCCACTTACGTGGAATTTCTAAACCTTCCCCACAACTGGACACCATGTTCTTAAAGCCAAAAGGCTGTGACTGACCTTTGGCCATAGAAAGAGTTCAGTAGGCTAGACATGAGCAGTTTGAATCATGTTTACGTTTTTAGGTAAACTTTGCCATTAACTATTCCCTGCATTTTATCATGAGCTGCTACATGTGCCCACTGGGCAGATCAGGGAAAGCATTTCCATAAACATAAAACAATAACAACAAAAAGTTTTGGGGTTGTATTTTGTTTTGTTTTGTTTTGTTTTGTTTTGTTTTGTTTTGTGTGTGTGTGTGTGTGTGTGTGTTGTTTGTTTGTTTGTTTTAATCTTCTGAAGAGCTCTGAGTTAAGACCCAGGCCTGGGTGTCTGCCTGTGTTCCAAGGAGATACAGTCCTGAAATAGGATAGGGAAGTGCAACTATAAGATCAATCTTCAACCCAGTGCCTAAGTCTGAAGGAGTCATTTGATTAAACTACAAACACCTGGTCAGGTTTGTCATCTTAGGTCTTCTCTGAACTTTCTTGGCTACTAGCAGACAGCAAAGTTCTGAGGGACTGGGCATTAAGGAGTTTCATTCCTCATGGGAAGTAGACATCACAGGAGGCTGAAGGAGAACCAAGGGCAATATTATGCACATACAATTTCAAAAGAATCACAATGATATTTGCTTCTTTAGAGGTCTGGGATCTTAAAACCACACTGTTAGTGAATCCTGAAGATCCAGGAAAAGTTTGGATGAAACTCCCTAGTGATGTTAAAGTGCTGCTAATTCATTTCCAAATCACTTACACTCCAGGGAAGAAACTGTAGTTCTCCAGAACCTTCTTCCCATATTGAAAAGAACTTTAATTTTTCTTATTTGAAGCCACTTGTGGCCACTGTCCCCCTGGCAATCTTCTTTTCAAACTGTGCAATGAACTACTATGTCAGACTATAAAATGTGGCATGTGCTATAATAAGTCGCTAGTCAGTGTAGGAAGAAGAACTGTAGGCAGACAAGCAGAAATGGATTTGGCAAGAAAGGATGTAAGGGGGATTTCCAAAATCTCCTAACTGATGGGCAACAATAACAGTGGGTAAGTGAAGGGAATCCACCATTTTCAAGAAATGTAATATTTTTTAAGGGAAGGAGAACTTTGCAAGTATAAAAAAACAAATGTTAAGAAGATCTCCTGGAACTATCATTCTCCTGTGAAGGGAAAATGGGAAAACTTCACAGAAAAACCATGTCACAACAAATGCCAAACTTCTCTCCTGTCAAAGTCTTACCGCAGATGATTTTCAGATCTCTGAAGAGGAGTTATTAAAGGTTTAGCTCTCCACTATATTAGCAAGTTTCTTCCAAAGGTCTGTGCTATCTCCATTTACAGTTTCTTATAGCTGTGGGAGCAAAGTTCGGTTTTAGCCAATAAAAGGACTCTTTGAGACGGTAAATTGGTTTGAGCCCAGACAAACCACAGAAAGTACAGACTCAACTGCATGTTCAAAGTTCTCAAAACAACACACGCATCACCAAGAACACGGAAGACAGTGCCCCAGTACTGGCCTCAATTTTGAGTAACTTTTTAACTTTATGAAGAGTCCTCTTTCTTAATGCATCTCTGCACCAGAAAGAAAAGGAAAACAAGAAAAATGTATGGTCCTGGTTTTATCACTGGGACAGACCCTTTCCTTTCTCTGTATGACAACTTCTGGGGTTTCTGGCTGCCCACATAAAAATTATAACCAAGTCCCACAATCTTATGTGTTTAAGAGAACAAGGAAGTGCTGGGGCCTCTCTCCCACAGTGACAATGTGCTCAGGCTGCTCAGTGTTAGCCACAGAAGCTTTGGTTGCTAACACCCCTGACCACCAGAGGAAATGTGCAAAGAGACTAGCAGCTGTCAGCTGTGGAAGGAGAAAACAGTACCCAGCATGGCACAGAGAAGAAGCAACCGCTTTGGCAAGCTGTGGTCTAGAGCTAAGAGGAAAGGAAACACAGTTATCAAAATAGAATTAAGGCAGAGGAAGGTCTAAAATTCTCCTTCCTGAATCCATATACAGACATTACCCTGTTGACCTCACTGGTCATCAAAACACAGCACACAGACTGTCCTGGTTGATGAAGAAATACAATAACAGAATCTAGAATGCTTCTATTTCCATACATTTTTGATGTATTTAAATGATATTTATATCCTACATGCTTATCACATAAGTTCTTACCATACATTATCATAAATACTTGTGTTTTCTCTCAAAAACTTGGTGATAAAAGCCAAGAAATTTTTCAAAACTTATTTCTGATGGAGAAAATATGAAGATCATCCACCTCTTCATATGATCACATGCTAAAGGCATACTCTTGGGTGGGTACATCACTCCACTTTCTAATCTTTAGGCCAATTAATTAGCCTAAATAAAGTCATCTTTGACAGACCAGATCTATCTCTTTGCGGCACAAAGCAACAGCACCTAGCAATACACCCATGAATAGAAGATAGGAAATGTCATAGAGGAGAAAAAACAGGACCTAAACTGATATTATCTTGGTTTGTGTATTCTTTAGCTATCGATTTCTATCCAGTGAGAGACAACACTGATTTCTCTTTCCAATTAATAAATAAATAGTATGTTTTTTTCAAATTTTATGATTTAGGTTGCCATTAGGTATATGGCTGCACTGTCTCTAAAGAAAAGGAGGAAAGTAAAATACCATATTACTGAATCCCTGTTCCCACAAACCTAGCCAACTTAGAAGAAACATGAGACCAAACCTGGGCCAGAAAGTCTAAATACATATGATCTTAACAGACATTGGCTTTCTTTTATGCACACAGGAAACTAGGGCAAGTCAGTGTCATCTGTAGAGAACTGTTGTCTTGTGTGTATCCAGGACAGTCATTCCTTGGGATGCTGGCTATATAAGCAAACTATGCAAGTTAAAGCTGATGGTGTCACTACTTCTGCAATCTAACACATAAGACTTCTCTTTGAGTAGGGACAGGTGCAGAACTGAGGCCACTGTAGAAAGAACATATGTCATCTGTTCAGCTGGCTGCCACTGGACAAAACACTGAGAGAGAGTAGGCACTACATGGCAAAGCGCCTTGAGGGACAGAGATGCTACCTGTCAGCCTGTCACCACCAAACTCTTCTCAGCAAGCTTTCCTCAATAAATCACACCTGCCATGCTATCTCTTCCTTTTGCCTCTCCAGAACGTACCTCACCACCCTGGCACAACTGGACAGTGGACAAGACAATGGGAACGTAACTTAGGACTCCCCTCCCAGACAGCCTGGGTTTAGAGTAGACCCAGCTCATCTTCAAAGTCCTTTAGAGATTGGAATGGACAATTCAGAAGTGAATCACTTGGTGAAAAAAACTACCTAGCACACTTCAGCCATTCCCTATGACTCTACCTGGCCTGCGGTGGTCCTCCTCTTGTCTAGACACCAGACTCTTCCAGAACCTGTCAGAATTGAGTACATGAGAGACAGTTAAAGAAAGACAATATGTTAGGAGGACTGTGGGAAGGATGTTCTACTTACCTATAATTAACGTGTCAGAAATCAAATTAGAAGCAGTCAATGGCAGACGAAACATGGCTGCAAATTCTCCAATATTCTTCTTTGGAGACATGAAATCTGTTTCCCTCTCTGGCTAGCTGGTAACCTCTCTGATGGATAGAGTGTGGCAGAAATGACACTCTGTCAGCTCTAGGTCTCAACTCTAATAAAACTCGTAGTTTCTACCTTCTCTCTGGGAGCTCTGAGCTGCCATTTTAGAAGTCTCACTGCCCTGCTGCAGAGACATATGGAGGGGTCCTGAGATGACATGGAAAGCCATCTGAACCCAGCCATCCAGTAGCCTGAAGGCAGCCAGCACGGGGCTCACCAATGCAGCCTGGACACAAGCTGAACAGCACAATGAAACTCCAATAGATGCCATGTGGGGCAGAAGACTCACCCAGTGAAGCCCTGTCCAAGTCCCTAACCAACAAAACCATATCATATGATATATTGTTTTTAATCACCAGGTTTGGGGATGTAGTTTACATGAAGATAACCCATTTACAACCTCTGAAAAGAGTATATAATTTTAAAAACAAAATCCTCAATTAGAAAAACTTGATGCACTCAAAATGTTAGTGACTAGTTAAAAAGTAGATTACTATATATATAATTTTCACCTTAGTGAGATAGATAGATAGATAGATAGATAGATAGATAGATATATATATATATATATATATATATGGTGAAAATCTCTTTTCTGTTAGAAAGACTTTCTAAAACAGGTGTTATGTAACAGGTTTTCTTCTAAAAGTAGTATGTAATCTGGTTTACTCTAAATCTTCTCAAAACATACCTATTGAGTATCCGCTACATATTAGTCATTTTGTTAGCCACCAAGGTTATAATAATGGCAATATATAATTTCTGTCCAAAAATGCCTTGCTCTCTAGTGAGATATTGGTTAATTAATATGTAATTTTAAAACTGGTTTAAACAGGGGATTGGCAATTTTTTTCCATCAAAGGCCAGATAGTCAATCTTTCCACTCCATAGGCCAAAGTTGAAAGCAACTTTAGGCAATACACAAACAATAAGAGCAACTGAGTTCCAGTACAACCTATGGTGGGCACAACGTTTGTTTCTCATATGACTTTCGTGTACTTTGACATATTTTTATTCTCGATTCTTTTTAATTGTTTTCAACCATTTGAAAATGTAAAACTGGTCCTTAGCACACAGGCTGTATAGAAACGGAAGTGGGCTAAACTTGTCCCTCAGACAGTAGTCGGCCACCTTCTTAGTTTAGTTTTGATCAGTTAGGCCTACAGAAGGTAGAACTTAAATATATACACAAAAATAAATAAATAAAAGTTAGCAGTTTCTGATGAATTTAATGTTTTAGATTGCCTTGGCTACAAATAATCATCTGCCTTCTCTTTTCTGGTTTCTTCCATGCATTTGGATATAAGCTACAGGTGGTGAGAGCAGGTTTGGGTATTCACCAGGAGGAGCTCTGGGAAGCATGAGGCCCCAGTGAGGAGGCCTCAGCCAGCTAGCAAGGAGGAGGAACCACAGAGAAAGAACAGGAGGGCTCATCAGTAAAGGCAGCCGAAGTGAAAGCAAGAAACAAAAAGCCCTTGTGGCAAAAATAAGATTTAGTGGGTAAATAATAGAGGACCAATAATTAAGAAAAATTTCCCCCCAATTTAAACTGGCAGTGCCTTTGAGTAAAGGTCCTCCTGGGACATAGTTATGTCATCCGGCAAGCTGGAAGTGCAGGGATGGATAAAGAAGAGAATTTAACACATCCTTTTTATTAAAAGGCCATTCCTTATTTACTTTCTTCAGGTTGCCACCCACCCTTCTTTGTCGTTTGGCTTTATACTGAAATAAAGTGCAAATCTTTGGGCAAGAGGTTCCTAAAGATTTGATGCTTTGCATATTAAAGTTTTGTAATGGCTTTCACATAAAGCGCCTTCAAAACTGTTGCAAACATTTAAAATCTATGCAGTAGATCTGCACAGGAAGCTTGTTTGCCCTAGCTCACACACCATCCCCCACGTATGACTGTGTCCAAGAGCATCTCTGTTGGGAGCCTCAAAGACACATGTGTCTACCCTTTGGATTCAGGGATGATGTGTCTTCTTCCTGCAACTTTCTCATGCTTTCAGTGGCATGAAGGTGTGCTCTCTGTTCACGGGGTAGCAGCTGTGACCTATATTTTCACATTCTAAGGCACTTTGTGGCTTCCTCTTCCGTTCCAGGGACCCAGGATAGCCATGGTCACAGTCTGCCTTCCAACAGCTGATGACTTCACCTCGACAGGGTCCCAGATGTTCCTCATATTCTGTGCACGCAGACACCCAAACAACAGAAATTAGATAAGCATGTCAACTGACCGAAAATAGGTCTAAACAACAGAAATTAGATAAGCATGTCAACTGACCGAAAATAGGTCTAGTTCTGCTCTGGGGGAAAAATAGAAAGTCCTTACAATATACAGGCAGTATTTTGCGTGACTTTTATGATATCTTCTAAATGACTAATGGCTTGTGGGTTTCTTTCCACTCAGTAAGTCACATGAATCTTCTCTTGGGTCTCAATCAGCTGTTTCTGCTTTGCTTACTTTAAAAAAGAAAATAAAAGAAACCTTTCAACAGTTAGCAGTATGATTATTTATTATTATTATTATTATTATTATTATTATCATTATTATTATTAAGAGAGAAGGTCTTTGTATGTGCCCAGGCTGACCAGTAACTCCTGGGTCTACCTGATCCTTCCATTTTTGCCTCCCTAATAATAGTATCATTTTTTTAAAGTAGATTCTGTAATCCCTTCCCCATCCCCCATCTATACTCTTGTTACAGTTTTAGCAGAATATAATTTTAAAAGCACTTTTACTACATAAAAGTTGTAAAATGTGAATGTGGATGAAGGTTTGCTCTTATTATGAATGTTGTTTTTGGTTAGAATAAGCCCAGCTTTGACTACAGACACAGAACCTGTGTAGATAAGAGCAATGCTTACGTAACTATAGCTTCCCAAAACACATCAACCACACCAATTTGAAGTCAAGCAGGCAGGAAGGAAGGAAGGACGGGGGGTAATAAAAAGGAAGAAAGACTCAGTTTTAAACAAAAACATTGAACTCATACACCCACCTATAACAGGGACTCTAGCTCTACAAGTGTTCCTCTATGCTGGCCCTGATGAGCACCTTGGCTCTTCCCCTACTAAGGGAAATTCCCTCAGCACCTCTCTTCTTTAGGAACATTAGCAACAATGCAATTGCGTAGAGGTGCACAGACCTTAGCCAATAAATACCCTTTGACCTTTCCAAGTGTGATGAAGCCTCTCCCCTCTCCATCTGCCAGGCAGATCGCAGTTCCACCACCATTCCTGTTCTGTGAGCATCTGAGGTGCCCTGCACACCTTGCTGGCCAAGGGGAAGGAAGCTTTCCTTCCTAGTCAATCTCCAGCCTTGGATGACTGAATCCTACATGCTGGAAATCTGCCTCTTGTCCCAGCCACCTTACTCTTTAGAAAGCTGAGGTAGATGAGGGGATGCAGGGAGAGCGGAAAAGAGGAAGGGGAGAGAAAAAGAGGAGAGAGAGACCCTTCCAAAATACTCATATCCATGTCCTACTCCCTGGAAACTGAATATGCTGGGTTACATGGGGAAAAAAAGGGAATTAAGATTGCAGACAGAGAAATAAGGTCCCTGACCTTAAATAAGGACCTTCATTATCTGAGTGGGCCCAATGTCATCACAAGGGTTTTCAAAAGTAGAAGAGTGAAACAGAGGAGATTAGGGATATGATGCAAAAAGAGATCAACCTGCCATTTCTGGTTTTGAACAGGAGAAAGGAAGTCCATGAGCCAAGGAATATGGGCAGCCAACAAAATTGGAAAAAGCAAAAGAGAGAATTCTCCGCTTGAGTCACTAGAAAGGAACACAACTTTGCTGACACCTTCATTTTAGCCCAATGAGACCTAACATATAGAACTGCAAGATTATAAATCGGTGCTGCTTTTAGTTGTTATAGCAATAATTAAAAATTAAAAATTAAGACAGAAAACACTGGTTCAGGCCAAGTCCATACTGCCTAGCTAGGCATGCATTCCAGCTAAATTCTCAGGTTGAAGCCCAGGCTCACAGTTGATCTCATGTGATCATGTTGATCACAGTTGTCTGCTCCTGGAAGTTAACACAAGACAGCAGCAGTACTGCCTAAAGTCTCTAAACTACACTTTTACTTCTATAATTCTTGCCACAGTCCGAAGGATTTTTATACACATTGTTGCATTCATGCCAGTACATTCCAGGTGCCTGCTAAGTATGCAGAATCAACTCTTTATTCACTTGTTTCATAAATAAGTATCATTGAGACAAATGATGCTTAAGTCCCTTGTAGACTCTAAGACTCCAAAGTAAATTTCCATACAAGTGAAAAGATTATAATTATTACTTCTGAGAGCTAATATTGAAGAAAATAACTACTTAAGGAAAGGTTTTTGCCTTTACTATCATTTTTCTCGTGTTGGTGTTGAGAAATCTAAAAAATTATAGATCAAAAGGTTTTTCTGGCATGCATGTCGTGGCTTTCTTTCTATAGAAACTTGTCTTAATATACAAAGCCTTTGTTTAACTAAAATACAAATGAGTTTTGTAGAGGATTAGCCCTTCGTTGCTGGTATGGTGCAATGGTGATGGCCCAGACCCCAAGTCACACTGCTCAGGTACAGAACAATCCCAATTCTCTTTCTCACAAGCTGTAGAAGGATAAAAGTTACTTAACTTCACTGTTTCTGTTTTCTTGGGTCTAAAATGGGCAAAATAATAATATCTACTTTATAGGATAATTGTAAAGTAAATAAGCAGCTAGTCTACATAAAAACCCTCGAATACTACCAGGCATAGAACAAGTACCATTGATAACTGTTAAACTTAAGCCATTGATTACTGTAACTGTGCCTTTGATTCTGCCATCATTACGGTCTAAGATATCCTTAAAACATCTGGTCTTGCCAAACACCAGACTTTTAAACACATGACAGTCCAAAAGGAAATTAGATGATGTACTTGTTCCACATGGCCATCCAAATATGAAATCCATATTTGGAAAACTTTGTGATGATTCTTTTTATATTGCCTCTGACTTAAGATTCAAAACAAGTTAAAGCATAGGTGACTCAAAATTAATGCTACTAAGCTATTTTCTGTAGAGGAAATAATTCTTCAAAGCATGAAAAGAAGATCATCAGCATCAAAAATACCTGGGGTATTTGTTAAAATGTAAATTGTTAGGCCTTTTTTAGGATTTAGTAAATCAGAATGGAGACCCATGAATCTGAGTATTAACAAACTTGCATGTGATTCACATGCATATAAAATTTAAGAATCCATTGCCTTAACAAAACTACTTTAGTTTAGAACCTACCTTCATTTTTTGATGCTATAAAATTCAGCAGGTAAAAACAAGCAGGAGGAAAGGACAGTGTTAGCTGACTTGTAGATCATTCTCTCCTAAGACTTTTTAAAATTTTTTGGCAGCTCACAATTTATTTTCACCTTCCCTTTCCCTCAGGAAAATAAACGATATAGAAAAATAAATGAGATCAACATTTTCCACTGTGATCACACAACGCTGATGGGGGGGGGGGGGGAAAGCCCACCGAACTTCAGCGCTAAACAGTAGCTTCTCGTTAATCAGACTGAGCTGTAATTTTCTTCTACGTTTTTCTTTTATTATTGCACTATCGTTATCCACAGTATAGTTGGGTTCATTTTGACAAAATCACACGTGCATGGAATTTAATTTACTTCATTTCATTCCCTGGTGCTCCCACTTTCCCTGTCCTCTTCCCTTCCCCTATTCTTCTTCCTCTACTGTACTGGTCACTAACTCACTTCTTTATTTGTCTATTCAAATTTAAGAGATTTATTAACCAATATAATAAACTCCAACAAATCAACATGATTTCTTGCATTTGAAGGAGAAGTATTGCCTGGTTAAGTGGAAAACGGTGCAGATGACTTCTCAAGGACCTTCATTCTAAGCAGCCTTATAGTGACACATTTCATTTAGAAGTCTGGACCTTCTTTCTTTAGTTTGCTGTAACCCACATTCACTGAGTAGAACTTGTATTGATGATTGGGACCCAGTTTGTTTCAGGGTTCTGGGTTATTCTTCCTGTCCCACCTGATATCCATGTTGAACAATGCCAGACACATCACATACAGTGCTGCTCCAGTACTTCCTGCTCCAATAAATATGAAGCTGGGGAACAAGCTTGGATGCCTCTTGGCCTGACGGATGATCTGGAGGAGCATGTTTGCAACAGAGGCCTCTGGCCAAAAAGAGATCAGAACAAATCAGCAAGGCCCAAGACCAAGCAGCCTCTGCATCCAAGCTACCACGGCAGATGCCCAAATTCACCCAGAACCCTATTTACTTATTTTTGATTGGAGCTTTGTAGATATACATAAAGGTGGAATTCACTGTGTTAGATTTATACATTTTTACACATAACGTAATTTTTTTTTCAGATTCATTCCACATTTCTTCCACTTTCCTGTCCCTCCTTTGTCTCTCTAGATCTCCTACTCCACTGATCTTGCTTATATCTTAGTGATATCCATCCCCCACACATACACACCTTTTATTTCTTCTTATTTTTCTTGCACAAATGAGAAAAAACATCATCATCCAACCCTTGGTTTTCTGAGTCTGGCTTCATTTAGCATGATAGTCTCCAGTTCTGTCTTTTTACTGGCAAGTCCCATAATTTCATTCTTTTTTTATGGTAGAGTAAAACTCCATACCACATTTATTAAGCCATTCATCTATTGATGGGCGTCTGGGATGGCTCCATAATTTATTTGGCTATTGTGAATTGTGCTGCTATAAACATCAATGTTGCTGTATCCCTGGTGTGTTGATTTTAATTCTATTTGGATAAATACAGAGTGTGGGATAGCTGAGTCATATGGTGGTTCCATTCCTAGTTTTTTGAGGATCCTCCGTACTGCTTTCCATAGTGGTTGTACTAATCTAAGTCCAATCAGCAGTGTGTACCTTTTCCCCAACATTCTCCCCAGCATTTATTATTATTTGTGTTCTTGAAAATTGCCATTCTGACTGAAGTGAGATGAAGCCTTAGTGTAGTTTTGATTTGCATTTCACTGATTGATAGGGATGTTGAACAATTTTTCATGTATTTGTTGGTCATTTATGTTTATTCTTTTGAGAAATGTTTTGCCCATTTATTGACTGGGTTATTTGTTTGGGAGTGAGTTATTTGTTCTGGAATTCTTTATATATTCTGACTATCAGTCCCCTTTCAGAGGAGTAACGAGCAGAGGTTTTCTCCCATTCTGGGGGTCCTTTCCCCATGCTTTTAATCATTTCCTTCTTTGTACAGAAGATTTTCCTCCTAAGACTTCTAAAACAAAACACCCACATGTTTTCTCAAGAAAGAGAAATAGAACGTCTTGGCAAACTGAAAAAAAGTGATTCCTTCAAAGAGCAAAGCATGTATTAGTTCTTTATAACGCAGACACCACTGTGTGTGTTCGTATCAGTGTAAGATAAGTGAATTTTATAATGCAGTCTTAGCAACACACGTGCACATGCTTTTCACAGTGGACATTATTACCAAAACCTTGATTCTAGTACTAGAGTGTTTGAAAAGCAACCACATGTGATAATAACGTCAAAATACTGCAGTTGTAGCTGAATGCATTCCTTATTGTCTTTTAACTTTTAACTGATATAATTAACTGACAATCATCAGCTCATAAAATGAAAAGAACATTGCCTCACCATGTATGTTGTGAAACGAAGGGATTACGTGTCAAAAAATGTGCCAGGAATAGAAGAGGTGACATCATCTATGGTGTGGTGATGAGTTTTCCTTACATACCTCCAAAAAAGGAAAAGTAAAACCACGTTTTAACATGCAATGCCAAATATTTCTTAATACTTTTTCACTTTTATTGGTTGTTTTTGTTTGTTTTGGGTTTTTTATTGTGCTGAACTACCTAGAAAAATTTAAGAAAAATACTATTGGCACATATCTATTCAAGTGGGTGTTCTTTTTTTCAAAGCACAAGCAGTGGCTCACCAAATAAATCCAGACCATACCCGAAGCTTTTGAGGTCAATGCCAAGAAACCCATGTTTTCTCAAGTCTCCCCAGTGATTCCTACACAGATATAATTTTGAGAGCTGCTTCTTTAAGAACATACAATGAAATTTAAACTTGATGGGTTTTGTGTTTTTGTTGTTATTGTTGTTTTTGAAGTATTTAATGGTGAATTCAATAAACAAAAATCCAAAAAAATATTTCATCAGATATTTCATTTTATAAGGAATCAAGTCTATGAGTGTATTAAGAAGTCAATTAATTAGTTAACACAGAAGGGAAACAAATAGATAAATTAGTTAATATAGAAGGAAATAAAACTAAGGCAATAAGCTATGAATTATTTGACTTTATGAATATCAGAATGATAAATCACTAAGGCTATACCATCTTTACTAAAGTTGTACTCACAGGTTAAAAGAGCCTAGAGTAATTTTTAAACCTATATTTCCTGTGGATACTCCTTTATTCTTTTCTTACTTGTCAGTGGACCAAAGGGGTGGGTGGGAAACAGTCTATTATTTATTCACCAGAAACATGAATAAAATGTTAAACAAACTAAAAAGTGTTTTAATTTGTTGCTGTTGTTGTGCTATGTTTGTTTTGACTCCAAAGACTTTTCACCAAGCAAGTAATACCACCCAAGTATTAGCATCCTTCTGTGTGAGGTCTTCATGAAGAAGATGGTCTATGTGGGTCAGGAGTTCTGCTGGCCCACAAGTTATGAATCTAGTTCACTGACAATGCAGGTAGTAATCCTCTCACTGGCTACTCTTCTCATGACCCAGATTCATCCTAGTACTTTTGAAAAATACAATTTGCCTCTATCTAGAACCAAAAACAGTGGTACAAGTATCATAGGCTCTACCCACCACCCAACAGGGAAGCTGGGCTATCTACAGTACCTCTCACTTATATTAATTCAACTGAATCTATGGATTATCTCCTGTCATTATCAGTTCCCTAATTAAAATTATGAAAAGAGGGGCTGGTGATGTGGCTCAAGCGGTATCGCGCTCGCCTGGCATGCGTGTGGCCCGGGTTTGATCCTCAGCACCACATACAAACAAAGATGTTGTGTCTGCCGAAAACTAAAAAATAAATATTAAAAAATTCTCTCTCTCTCTCTCCCTCTCTTTGAAAATAAATAAATAAATAAAATAAAATTATGAAAAGAATTTACAATGTTGAAAACTTTTAAAATCATTTGGCATTATCCAATGCACTTTTTCCAACTGCGTATGAGTTAATTTGTAATTAGTGATCTCCTTTTTCACACAAAAATATGCTAATTGTTTTTGATATCTATATTTATTTTAACAACAATATTGTGTTCCTTAAAACAGACCAATTATAGTTTACCCAAACTACTCCTATTGTTAGGCATTTCTGTGGATTTTGACTTTTACTATTAAAAATCATGTTTTGATGAGTATTTGTGGGAATTTTTCTAGTTGGATGATTGTGTTAGAACAGATTGCCTGTGCTGAGATTAGTGAAACAAATGTATAACTTTTTAAATTTTTGGTAAAGATCATACCAGTTTGTAGAGCCCTCACAAAGGTAATCATAATTTACTTTTTCAGGGCATTCCTGTCAAAATTGAATATACTGCTTCACTTTTGTTACTTGGGTAAGTAAAAAGAAGTGCTTTCTCTGTTTCTGGGATAGGCTGTCCTTCCTCATTCCCCAACTACATCCCAATAAAGCTTCTTGAAAGCTGGAACCAGAGAAGTGGAAAGAAGCAGAATCCGAATGAACGAAGGATGCACAAAACAATTGCAACCAGCCATTGAAGAAAGCCTGGGACACGCCAGAAGAAAGCAGGAGGAGGAAGATATCAACTCAGTGAAAACAGAGTAGGCACAAGGGTCTGGAGGAGTTTTGCTATCTCCAAGTGAGAAGGACACAGGCTGGGATTGGAGGGGAAGGAGGAAAACAATCATCTGCTATGTACTAACAACCACACTAGACAATCAACATGCATCATGTCATTTAAACCTTGCAATGATCCTGTACACTAGTCTATTGGGCTAACTAGTAACCCTCCCAAAATTTCATGTCCACTTAGAACTTCCAAATGTGACCTTGTTTGGAAATAGGGTCTTCACAGAAGGTAATTAGTTAACTTGAGGCCATACTGGATTACAATGGTCCTTAAATCCAATCCAATGACTAATGTCCTTCTTAAAAGGTCATGTGAAGACGTGAACACAGACATTTCATAGGAAAGATAGCCTTGTAACTATGGAGGCAGAGACTGGAGTAGGGGTAAGCCAGACTGCTGACAACCACCAGAAACCAGAAAGAAGCAAAAAAGGACTCTTCCTTAGAGATTTAGGGGGCTCAAGGACCTGCCAACACACCTTGATTTCAAACTTCAAGCATCCAGAACTGTGAAAGACTCCATTTTTGTTATTTTAAGCCACCGAGTTTGTGTTAATTTGTTCTAGCAGCCTTAGGAAATAACACACTAAGTATTCATTCTCATCTTACAGATGAATTCAATATGTTCTAAGATCCTCTAAGTGATCTAACCAGAATTCAAACCAAAGCAGCCTGACTACAAACTGTGCTATTTTTACCACATGTTCTTGCTTCACAGGAGCCTTTGATTGTAAGTCTAACTTTGTCACCAATTATCTGGGTGACTTTAAAAAGTTCATGTAAACTCTGTTGGCCTTAATTTCTTTCTTTCTTTTTTAAAGGCATATGTTTTGTTTTGTTTTTTTTAATTTAGGTGAACACAATACCTTTATTTTATTTATTTATATGTGGTGCTGAGGATCAAACCCAGGGTCTCACACATGCTAGGCAAGCGCTCTACCACTGAGCCACAACCACAGCCCCCTAAGTCGTATCTTTTTAAAGAAATATCTTGAAAGAAAGTTACCATGTTCAGAGTAGAACTTTTGCAACCCACTTTCCCCCCCCATCCTTGACTTCGATGACTTGTGTACTCTATAATGCCACTCCTACATCAGTGTTCATGACATATGCCCTCATTTTAGCATTACAAAACCTTGAAGTCAAGGCTGTTATGAATGGTCTGAACTAATTGTTAGTACAACTCTGTTTGTTCAATAAGAAAGAAAATAATAGTAATAGTTTCCTATTACAGGATGCCTGTTGTGTAACACAATGAGCACTACACATGCAGTATCTCATTCATCCCTTAATACTCTGGGCATCATAGTTAATATTGTGTTTTTAGGAAGAATATGAGAACCAAGAAGTTTAGTATCATTTATTCATTTAATATACATATATTAAATACCTCTAAATATACAAAGCACTAAGGATAAAAAGAATCAATAAAACATCATCACTAAGTAAAATCAATTTTAATTAAATATATACACAGAGAAGGAAAAGTTTGAAAAGTTGCATTTAAAAATGTTAAGAGCTATATTTGGATTAAGAATAACTTCTATTTTCTACCTAGTTTTTCCATTTTTCTGCCAGGAATATTGGTTATCTTTGCAATCATAAAAGAAAATCGTTTTTAAAAGAAAAAATCTTTATCCTCAAGGGACTTAATACAGTGCATGTGGCAGACTTATCAATATTTACAACATGCTTGGTCACACATAACTTATTAGTGATAGAGCAGGTTCAAACTGAAGGCTATCAGAATTCTAAATCCCATTTTATCTTCTCTATCCTGATACTGTCTTTGGTAATACATTCATTGGCCTAGAGTTTAGTTTAGATTCATTTTTCTTTATTGAAATTAAGTTATAGACCTTAGAGGAAAGTGCCAAGGAAGCACTCTTAAAGATTTGTCTTTTGTGGCCTCACCCAAGATGCTGGTGGCCCACCCTTCTTACTTTCTCCACTCACAAATCTTTGTACCAAAGGAAATGTGAAGGTGGTACCTATGAGTACTTGAACTGATATGCTGGCCTCCTACAGATATGCTTCAGATGCACTTAAGACCTTCTAAAATATTCATCATGCAAATTATTTTACCTTTCTGATCACTTATATCTGAAATATTTTACATATTTCATAATGAAAATGTCACCATCCTATGATAAGAGTTTGCAAAAGAATATCCAAAAGGAAGTTCCAAACTCTTTCTCCTTACCTCATTTACTCATTTGCCAAATAAATTTATTTAATGAAAGCTTAGTATTTCAAAATCTCCCCTCAAATACTCACTAATTCATAAAATAAGTTTTGCTATATGTCTACCTGGGATTATCTTTCCAATCCTTTAGCAATCGTCTCATGGGAATTATGAAAATTATCTTGATTTTTCTAACTTTATTAATTTGTTGAATCTCCTTTCTTACGATTAACCCAGAGATCATGAAACATATGGTTATATTCTTGACAGTCCTTGTTGATCTACTGAGCACAAAATGAGTAATGAATAAACACTCACAGATTACTTTGCTGTGATTAGGCTCAGGGGATCTTTTACTAAATCTCAAAAATAACATATAATCATTACTTTCCTTTTATAAGCCATGTGATAGTTAATTTTTTTAAGAGAGAGAGAGAATTTTTTAATATTTATTTTTCAGTTTTCAGTAGACACAACATCTTTATTTTATTTGTATGTGGTGCTGAGGATCGAACCCAGCACCCCGCGCCTGCCAGGCAAGTGCATTACCACTTGAGCCACATCCCCAGCCCAGTGATAGTTAATTCTTAATCTAATAGTTATTCAACAAAACTCCCCAATTCTGATATATTTTTTCTGCCTCCTATATCTGATCCAAAATGAAATTCTTACTGCTAGGTTTTTAAAAAATTTTTGAAACATATACCTGGTGCCAAGTCCATTTTTAACTATTTTTTTTTAATCCCTCCTTCTCTAACCCTTATTTGTTCAGCTTAGTTTCTATTATCAAAAAACAGAAGTACAAGAAGTTTAGCTTAAAGATTTTAATTAGCTTTATTTGCTGTTCTAGAATTAGGCCACATTTCATTCTATAAACTTGAATGAAAGCTGCAGTGAACTGAGCACAGAAGTTTGGTTTTTATAGACAGCAAAGGATTAAGAAAGCAAAAACAAGGAGAAAAAGCAGATTGGTCATTTTGAAGTTATTTTCTTTGTAAGGTTGAATCAGAGAAACAAAATGGTGGGGAAAAAAAATACACTGGTTTTAGAACTTCAATCAAGCCAGCTAAAACTGGCCTGTACTGAATACCTCTGGGAAATTGGCTGTCATCTCTCCTTCTCCTGATTTGTCAAGAAGTCAGATAAATAGCTTTGTTTCAATTTAGGGCATGGAATTTAGTGGAGTGACTCCATTTTGATCCAGTCTCTTGGGCCTAATACAGGAGTTCAGACCAAACCAACGACCTCCTGCAAATTTTATTTATCACTGTACAAACTATCACATGCATTGAAAGTCTGTGTCAGTTAAGGTCACTGTACTCAAAAATAAGAAGCAATGCAAGAGTCTGATAAGAGAGTGGGTGATTTCGGACAAGTGTCACTTGGTGATGCGAACTTACAGCAGCAGGCCACAGCATGAGTTCCTCCTTTGAAAGTCACCAAAGAAGAAAAAAACAAGGAGGGAGGAAGGGAAAAAAGGAAATATAAGAAAGAAATGAGTCTTAAATTCATTCTCAAAGAGGAAGTTTTCCCTAGCACACACAAAAAAGGATTAAGAAATTTATAAATCATTAAAGAGATTCACTTTTTTTATTGATTTTTTAAAAAATAAATAACAGTGCAATGCATTACAATTCTTATTACACATATAGAGCACAAATTTTCATATCTCTAGTTGTATGTAAAGTTTGTTGACACCACTTCATGTCTTCACACATGTACTTTGGATAATGATATCCATCACATTCCACCATCCTTGCTAAGCCCCTGCCCGCTCCCTTTCCCTCCCACCCCTCTGCCCTATCTAGAATTCATCTATTCCTCCCATGCTCCCCCTCCATACCCCACTATGAATCAGCCTCCTTATATCAGAGAAAACATTCGACATTTGTTTTGGGGGGATTGGCTAACTTCATTTAACATTATCTTCTGCAAAGCCATCCATTTACCTGCAAATGCCATGATTTTATTCTCTTTATTGCTGAGTAAAATTCCATTATGTATATATGCCACATTTTTTTATCCATTCATCTACTGAAAGGCATCTAGGTTGGATCCACAGTTTAGCTATTGTGAATTGTGCTGCTATAAACATTGATGTCGCTGTGTCCCTGTAGTATTCTGACCATGATTTCAGAGTGGCAGCACATAGCTTGAAGAATCCATCAGAAATCCATTAAGAAAAAAAGGACTTATCCCTTTCAGTGAGGGATGTTTTTTAGAATTATTACTTCTGTTCATAAATTGTATTATTCAAAATGTTTTTATATAATTTGGATAAAGAAGAGAAATTGTAGCCTCTTAATAAAAGTAACGGTATTGTGCATTTGGCCCAGCTCAATGATGAATTTAAGCTAAACTCTATTTTAAAGTCACTATTTAAATCACAGGCATTTTCAAAGGTAAGCAATACCCTGAAAGACATATTATATGTTTATAAAACAAATTTGATCAAAAACAAAAATATCCCAGGTCAATTCTATTTAAAATCTCACATTTGAAATTTCCTACTTTAAGATAATCTTTCAACATCTCAGTTGAAAATCATGTTAAAGAGAGACTGAGGGAACAGCAAGTCAAAATCAAATTCCAAAACAAAAAATGTAGCCCCTGGTAGCCATGAGTTCCCCCAACCCATTTCCAGCCTATTTATTTCAATATATTCTCTAATTCAGCTCATTTTCCTTTGCCTCACACCTCTAATCCTCACCCATCACTATAAATCCTTCCAACATCCAACGGACCACAGAACCTGCTCAAGGATGAGACACCCCTTCTTCAACAATGCCAGCCCCTGGCTCCAACCTGTCGTCCAACGTTCACATGTCACCTCAACACTGGGTGCTACCTCCCCAAACACTAAATTCTAAACTCATGAGTTTGTTCATTCAGGCTTCCCAATTCTGTGAAAGAAGCTAAGTGTCTAATTTATCATATGTAAAATTCAAAATTCCATAGTTGAAAGTAGCCAAAACAAGAATAACTAGCTAACTTTCAGTGAAGATTTGAGTTACATCAGGAAGGATCCCTATGCATTGTCTCATTTTTATCCTCACACAGCCTCATAAGGAAGTTCTCATATTATGTCCCATATTCAGAGGCCCATCAGAGTTAAGTAGCTTATCACCTATGACACAGATGGATCTCAAAGGCAGTCAGCCACCCTCTGGGGCCCTTTCTCTGACTTACCACACTCTCCTACCTTAGATAACTGATAAGCAGCTGAATAGCCTACAAATTCCAGACACTATTGTGAACAGAGGACAGGTACATAGCCAGCAAATCAATCAAAAATCAAAAGTATGACGTAGTTGAAATGCTAAAGAGCTATGTTGCAGTTTCAGTGCTTGCCAAACACACACACGCACACATACTTACACACACAATGGAAATCTGCTGAAAATGCCTTTTCAGGTGTTCCAGCATTAAGTAGAAGGAAACATCAAAGAATATGCTATAATCTCATACATGGTTTTACAACTAAAAATTAAGGACTATATTGACTCTGCAACAGAAAAGATAAAAATCCATTGCTGTTAGAAAAATAACACTATCAAGTCACCCACATTTCTTCAGATCTAGAAAAACTCCAGAAATAGACACAGATGCAATCAATAAAACCACTCATGACCTGACTGGCAGGTAGAGAAAATGTAGATTCAAGAACCTACAGAACCCAGCCCTGTGAACATGTTTCAACAGTTACTGATAACTGCACATACCAAACCCTGTTTTTATCTTCAAAGAAACTTGTATCAACCCCATAAATTGACCTGGATCATAAATTGTGGATAGCTATAAAGATTAAATTTTTAAAGTGTCTTAGTTTTCAGTTTCCCAGGCATCATGACTTTGTCCTGAACACTTGGTGTCCCCATCTCTTTGCCCGATTCTTGGACATCACTTCACCTGCCCAGGATGATGTGTCTGCCTCCTGGGGGATTGGTCCTGACCCTCTTCCAACTGCTACTTAATGGTTCCACCTGAGGCTGCCACAAAAATGCCAACAGAGAATGAGAGACAAAACCAGGATGCATGCAGAGCTTCAAAGATTTTAACCAGTTCCTTTCACTAGGATTCTCACCAAAAAAAAAAAAAAAAAGTCACCATATCCTTGCTAAAGCCCAAAAGGCACATGGGAAATGACCTATCAGATAACATCACCAAAGAAACATAAAGAAAACTTGATGAGGAAAAAGCATTTACTCAGATTGTCTCAGTGATATGACAATCTCAAAGTTCCTCTGAGAAACAACCTTCCACAAAGGAAAAACAGAAACTATGGTCACACAGTCACTGATTTGTTCAAGAGCATTCCCTTGCTAGCACATCTCCATCCAGCTGGAACGACTCATTGTACCATCCCTGCTCCTGCTAAAGGCTCTGCCCAGAGGACCACACATACTGCTGAGCCAACGGAAATGGGAAGGTAAATAATAGGTTTCACTCTTGCCCTTCACTAATGCCAAGGGACAACCACAGCTGACCGATCATGCTTTCTCTATCCAGTCTCAACCTTTCCTCCTTTGATGTTGCACAGCAACCTGAGTTTTCAGGGAATTCCAAAGTAATGATGAGAAGCTATTCATACTGTCTCCATCAGCTGCAGATGTATAAAATAAGATACTACCATGGATAGGGAGTTAAAAACAAAAGTCCTTAGCATATATGGCAAACTGATATTTTGGCAGCAAATGTAAGCCATTTTAATCATGTGCAACTCAGGTTCTTTTTAGTGGATACTATTAATTGCTAAAAAGTTTTGGTGAGCATATGTACCAGCTATTCATCCACAGCCCCTCTGCCAGATTAAAATGAAAATGAGCCCCATATCCAATTCTGCCACACATGTTGTCTGATTGATTTTGTTAGCAAGCAAGAACAACAGTAGTGTGAGCTTTTACTGCTAGCTGGAAGAAGTTCTAGCCTCTCTACAATTCTTAGTGTCACAAACTTTTCGATGAAAGCTTTTTGGGAAACAGACACAATATCTCAAGGCAGGACTCTGGTACTCTGCCTTCAGTGATAAGCTACCAGAAATCCCCCGAAATAACAACTACCCCTCTTTCCCAATGCTAAAGACTCTACCCAGGATTATTTAGGGATTAAGCCTGAACACCATAAGAATAGGCTATAGAATTCATGATCTCTTAGAATTTACTGATGCAACCGTAAAAAGTGTCTTTAAAATTACTTTAGAATCTACATTTCTTCAAAACCTTTACATTTACCAATATGAAACTGTTGCTCCTGTCCATAAAACTAGCAAGCCAAAAAAATGCATCAATTAAAGAAATATACCTGGCATTCCCTATGCTAACTAATAAACCATTTTGAAAGGTGAATTTTCAAACGTAATGCTTGGTGTCCACCTCTAAGGTGTAGATTCTCTATTAGGGCATGTGACTACTCCTAGAGTCAAAGCACTAGCTAACTAGAAATTGCATAATATGTTCTAAGCCAAAATATTTGAAATTAAATTAGCTGCATCACAACTAGATGGAGATGAATGGGGGTTTTAATAATTATTAGTGAACACGAATTATTTTCAAAACAATTCAACTCATCCGTATTCAGTTTGCAGACATCAAAAAGGTAATGTGCAAGTTCAGATGCTTCTACCTCTGGACTAAAGAGCAAAGCCTCCAAGAGTATATGTGAAAGCCTTCTTGCCACTGTGCATCAGGGCAGAGCAATGAGCAGAGTGTGCATGTGCATGGGTGTGCATGCTTGCATGTGTGAGTGCTCTGCATGGGTCCACACCCAGGGAGGTAAATATTTCCTTCTATTTTTTATTGTGGTTTGTTCCCCATCTGAGTTGAATTTAATTTACAATCTCTGCTCCATTTCCTAGTGGAAGAGTCCTTCTTAGGAAGGAAAGCCTGAAATAAAGCTGAAGTCTTGAAGTTACAAACCAAGGAACTTCACTGTATAGAAGCTGTTTCATCCTTTGAGTTTCAAAGCCAGAAAAGAGAAATTCAGCAAAACTAACAATTGTCACGAATGCACTATTAAACTGAATGCTTGATATTAGAATCCCTTAAATGGCATCGTCGGAAATGTTTGCATTACGTCATTTGATTGGTTAACTATTAACTGTATGCCTACCATTATCCTCAATAATATTAATACACATATTTTGGATTTTGAATAAAGTATTTGGTTTCCCAAATTTTTGAACAATATAATTTTAGCTTTAAATTTGAGAAATCATCTTCTTTGTTTGTAGTGTTCCTAGAGATTAAACAACTCAATCTAAGAAAATCTTCTAATTATCAGAGCTGTCCAAAGGTAGAATGCAATTTTTGGAAAGAAAGTGATTTCCTGGTCCCTAGAGGGAAGCTGGTTTTGATTCTACCTCTTTTCCTTATGTTTCCAGATGCTTTCTTCTTCCACATCCCATTTCTCCCTGTCCAGTGACATTTCCCTACTTCCCATTTCAAATACTAATCCACAAACATGAGCCCATATACTCCTGTCCACATACCATTCTGAATATACATATAGCTTGATTTCTTCTGACATAAGTTTCAAAAGGAACCTTTTCTGGCAAATTGTGTAGCAGAAAAAGAGGAGATGAAATAAAGCTCAGAAATATAAGAAGATAGGTTTGTATAATGCAATTGGTCTAATTCTTTAAAAAATGACATTTACAGGTCCAGTTGAAGCCTCAGTGTCTCTTAAATTCTACTTCTTAACATTTCCAAACTAATCCTTTCTGACTCTGATTTACTTTCCTCTCTGCAAATCCTGTTCTTCTACCCCCTGGAAGATTCTCACGTTAAATTGTGAATACCCTCTAATTTACTGCTTTCATCTCCTTTGAAGATCACTATTACTGGACCCCTGGAGTACCTTCTCATGCACACAGCCTGAAGCACGCGTAGAGTACCAGGGTAGGTGTTGACAGATTATACCTCTTAGGAAAGGTAGGTTACTTCATCTACTGCTCCAAGCTGGTGCTAGGTAGCCTTGATGGCAGAGGCTATCCTGTCCAAAGTCTGCCTACTCACCAAATCTTTCCCTGTTTGGAAATCTACTTTCCCTTTTCTGCTGTTCACTTACCTTCCACTCTTACCTTCACTCAAAATTGGAGATGATTGACATATCTTGAACCCAGTTAATTAAGTTCTGCCTTTCCCAGGGTGGTGACTGCCAATTTCCTCAGCTCCTCTGAGTGACTCACCTGGGGCAATTACCAGGAAAGCAGTTTACCAAACTCCCTTTTCTATGGTGTTCAAATGATAAAATATTTGATTATATATTAAAAGAAAGACATACTTTTTCCCCTAAAGGAAGAAGGAAATGTCATTATTTTTATTGATTTTGACTTTTTTAAATTTTTATTGACAACTTTCAACATAATATAAGTGATTTTTTAGAATAAAAAAATGTATAACCTTTGTCTAGCTAAGAAGCTTTAAGTTCAAGTAGCATAAAATCAACGCAATAATGCACCATATATGTTCAAGGACAGTGACATTCTGAGAAAGCTTTACAACATTTGACTCCTGAGCTACAAAGGAAGAATCAAAGATGCCCTTCTGAGAGGGTTTGATTTATAAACCTTAGCCCCGGTGATGCACATTAGAAAGTTACCTGAGGATAAAAACCATGAAAAGGTGAAGATCAGAAACGACATTAGCCTAACGGGACCTTGACAAACTAAATTCATTTTGAAAAAGATAAGTTAGAACAATTATTGCTGTAAGAGAAATTCTCATCATCCTCCCCTCTGCTGAATGTTATAAGAAAACTCTGGGCCTCCCTACAGTATTAGTCTACTAATAGAACTTTAAAGTTTTAGAAAACAAGATATCAAGACTGGGAAGAAGTTGATTGACATACCCATCTACCAAAGTGACACTCAAACAGCAGCTGCAAGCAGCAAGAGAATCTGTGTTGCAGGCATCTGTCCTCCTCATCCTGCCTTCTTCTCATCAGGGTTTTCAGGAAGCAGTTTGTGGTACAAGGTGAATCTACGTTCCATAATCAATATAATCCTGCATATTGAAGTGTGTTTTCTGTTTGATTAATATTTTGAGCACTATGTTATTTTTTTCTACTTTTCAAATTGATTCCTTTTAACTATAAGTTGTCTGCTTTCTGTCATTTTGTTGATGATGCTCATTACATAAGAATCACAGATAATATTTTAAAAGTTCACTCCAGTGGATTTTTTGGCATGTACTGAAGGAGATACAAAGATCAATTTGGCATTTCTTTAAGTTGTTTACACGCTAACATACAAATAAAGCATTATACAATAAATCCAAGTAAAAAAATGTAAGAAACATAAAACACAGATAATTTTTACAAAATGCAATTGATTCACGTAATAAATTCAGTATATAATAAAAAATACAACAGGTAGTATTATCTCCTTTCTATGTTCTAGGACCCCAGTGAATACCTAAAATCATAGATAGTACCAAATCTGACATATACTATGTATTTCAAGACAGTTAATCTGATAACCAAGATGGCTACTCAGTGGCTAATGGGCAGGTAGTGTATACAATGTGGATACATTGGATAAAAGAATAATTCATTTTCTGGGTAGGATGTAGTGAAATGGCATAGATTTCATCATACTACTCAGAATGGCACAGGTTCTAAAATTTACAAATTGTTTAATTTTGGAAATTTTAATTTAATTTTTTCAGATCTTAATTAACCACTGGTAACTGAAACCATTGAAAGCAAAACTTCAGATCAGGGAGTACTACTAACCAATAAAGAAATACAAAACGGTACACATAATAAGAAAATGTATATATGTACAAATAAATACACAATAAATTCAAGAAAGAAATGCAATACACACAAAATACAAAATGTAATAAATTCAAGAAATAAACACAATAGACAAATACTCAAATAATTCAAGTAATTTACACTCTAACCTATATAGTGTAGCACCAAGTATAATTCCTTATGAGTGACATAAAGATCAAGCTTTCTATTTGTCTCTTCCCTGACTCCAGATTTAAAAAAAATAATAATAAATCAACAAAGATTTCTGGTTTTCAATACCCTTATTTATAAAATAAGAAGGCAATATTAGTCTGTATCATCTCTAGAGTGTTTAAAACTATAAATATTCTACAATTCTAAGTGCATTTATGTTTGAGGAGGAAGGGTGAAGGAGTAGCAAACACTGCTAATTTCCTGCCCAATACAGAATCTCCTTCCTTCCTTTTGGGGGGAGTTGTAACATGCAGGTTCTAGAAGTCACCATGTGAGATCTAAATGATATAAACAGAAATTGTTCAGTGGAGCTTTGGGGTATGTCTTTTAAGATAGAGAGACTTGGCTGGCATTCCCTTTTGGCTGTCATCATTTATCGATTTTTATATGTCTGAAACATGTATATGAACCTGAAGGTACAGCAGCCAACTTGTGACCATAAGGTGGCAAACAAAGGGTCAAAATCTCACAAATTGAGAGAAAGCACTAGAATCATAGAATCAGCCTGGGGTTCTGCAGCATCCCTGGATTATCTACCCCAGTTTTCCTTGTGTGTACATGTGTTCATGTGTATGTATACACGTGTGAAATATGTAAGTCACTCCTGGTTGAGTTTTATGTAACTTCTAATATAAACCCAGTCCTAAATGATACAGAAAGAGAGCAAAGGAGACAGCACAATGGTTCACACCTGCAATCCCAGTCACTCGGGAGGCCAAGGTAGAAGGATCACAAGTTCAAGGCCAGCCTCAGCAATTTAGTGAGACCGGAAACAACTTAGTGATACCCTGTGTCATAAAACATAAAAAGGGTTGGGCTTGTAGCTCAGTGGTAAAGTGCTCCTGGGTTCAAGTCTCAGTATCGAGAGAGAGAGACAGAGAGACAGAGAGAGAGAGAGAGAGAGAGAGCACAAAAGTAAGGTAGAATTGCACCAGTTACATTGTTATCATTATATAATGTTTAAAACAAAACATAGTTGTCTTTGTCCAAAGTAACTTAGTTGCCCTTGGGAAGAGACTAGATAAGAAAACACTGTGGCAGGTATATCCCACTGTGTCCACAGCTAAGCAAAATGAAGCATTTGTCAAGCACCCTGATTTTCAAATCCTGGGGAATAATTTTGTATTGTCTAGCACCACCCTTCATTTCAATGATAAATGATTTTCCTTCATTTCAATTATGTCAACAGCCACAATCTCCAAGTCATTACCTGGAGATAAGAGCCCCAGATACCAGCAGAACCTTTGCCCACTGAGATGGTTCAGCAGGGTGGAGGCCCCATGTGGAGATCAAGCTCAGGAGGAACACCGCATGACCATGAGCCTAAACATGGAGATACACGATATACACGGCGCCCTTTGCAAATACCAAGGCCTTAAATTGTGAACTGTATTGTTATCACCTCCCTCAAAAAAAGCCAGGAAAATAGTGAAAATGAAAAGCTGACTTCTTTTTTAAAATACTGAATGATTCCTTAGGAAATCCCCAAAACTTTATTCAATTGTTGGACAGAGAAAACTGACGTTTTTGAATTATGAGTTCTCTTTTCCCCTTTCTGTCACATATGCCTAAATAAATAAGACCTTTTCAATTCATCAAAGCTATTAACCATTGTCTACCTGGCATTCATTGCTCAGTACTGGGAAAACAGAGGTGTTGGAGAAACACAGGCACTTCCCTTGAGAAACGTAAAGAGCAGCTGCAGATATGAATGTCAACACTGTGGTCATGGCCACAAGAAAGCTGTGTATAAAGTATTATGGAAACAAAGCTAAGTGCTGTCAAATATGATCTTCGAAAACTTAGATATATCTACCACATTGATGTAAGCGTCTCAATCAGGTGACAACACACCTACACAAATGCCTTTTGGCACACAAACTCTTTGGCAAACTCTTATAACTCCCACCCAGATGGGCTAAGTTTCAGCCTTATAAAAGTAGAGTAAGCTTATTCTTAGTATTTCTCTAAATATAATGTTTCCATTTTGAAATAACTTTTAAAAGCAGGAAGTAACATTTTTCACTTCTGCAGTGGGATTTCTTCTGTGTCCCCCTAAGAGATAACATCAGTGGGTTCCCCTTACAGTCTTTCTTGGATCAAACCAGTGATAAGTCTGTTACGTATGGTAGCTCGCACAGAGCACAGTGCCACAGGCCAGAACCCACCAGCTGCACAGCGCCCACCTCACTTCCACTACTTAGCTTTACAGACACTGATTCAGCAAACCTCAGCACACTGGTGAGGAAGGGCCATGGCCCTCAGTATTTCTCAAGAGGAAAATTGTCTAGTGGTTAGAATCAACTGTGAGTCACAGAGATGCTAATCCTAGCACAGGTCCTGACTCATTTTGTGACCCTTGCCCTACACTCTCCACCCGTGGATTTCCCGAGATATTGGGGTACACTCCTCTCTTTATCAGTCATAGAAAAAGAGTAGAGATTATTTGCAAATTGGTGGGACCTAAAGCCTTAGAGGCAAAGTGTCACAGATTTAGTGGCATAAATAAATGTTCATAATAAATAGTATTTTTGAGTCTTAAACATCCTTTGGAGAAAGGATTGAAATTCAGAAATTAAGCAAGCAAAATCAAAGCCTAGAGGAGCAGGTCCAGCCATGTCACCTTTTTCTCCTGCCTTACACAGTGTGTATTCTGAAGCCCAGTTAAATCCCTTGCTCCAGGAGGCCCAGCTCTGAAATGCCCAAGTCAGTACTGTCCAATAGAAATGCAATGCAGACCATAACTGGGAATCACAGGTACAATTTTCCGTTTCCTAGTTTTTTTAAAAAACAAAGTCTTTAAAAAATAAAATTAGCTTCAGTAACATGCTTTATTTAGCCTAATATATTCAAAATGTCATTTCAGTGTGCAGTCCATTTTTTTTTAATTATTGAGCTGGGCATGATGATGAACACCTATAATCCCAGCAGCTCCGGAGGCTGAGGCAGGAGGATATTGAGTTCAAAGTCAGCCTCAGCAAAAGTGAAGTGCTAAGCAACTCAGTGAGACCCTGTCTCTAAATAAAATACAAAATAGAGCTGTGGACGTGACTCAGTGGTCAAGTGCCACTGAGTTCAATCCCTGGCATACACACACACCCCCAAAAAATATTGACTTAGTTTATGTTCTATTTTTCATTCTAAATCTTCAAATTATAGTGAATATCTTATACATACTGCATGCCTCGATTTAGACTAGCCACATATGAAGTGTTTCATGTGACAAGTAGCTATTTTTTGGACAATGTAGGTCTATATTGACTCTTATCATTTCAGTCTCCTGGTAGAGATCAGCATAAACTAAAATTCCAAAACTAAAGTTAACTAAAGATAAAAGATAATCCTTGTATTCTCTATGATCCCTTTTTTTATAAATTGTAGTCTTCTATATAACATCTCTCTGCCTTTCTGTCCCATCTGGGACTTTGTTCTGACTAAATTTCTTTGTTCTTGCCTAAATTTCTTCTGACTTTTTTCTGACTAAAATTCCATTTCTGCTTGCTTTGGCTAAGTATGTCTAGGGAAATTATCAGTAGAGATTCTCTTATTACTCGTAAATTATTTGTAATCCCCAAAGTTTTCTTTTCTCCTGCCTTGTTTGAAAGCACTCCCAACAGAAACTAGTCCCACAACTGGCTTGAGCTTGTTCCCTTGTCACCTGATGACCTCAGAGGAAGAATCAAAAGAATTGTCATGAGTTTCAAGCCTCACCTGAGAGGATTCACCCTCAATAATAGCATGCCTTAAAATAATGTCTCCTTGAACACTTAAACATGGTAAAACATGACCAAATTGAGAATTTCCAGTGATGCATACTTTAACTGAGTGGGGCTGTGGTGAACCTAGATATCCACAGAAAGTAACTGGTGATATGCAGTCGCTCCTTTTGAGGAAGTGAATAACTCAGCATGTTGGAGCACAGAAACAGTGTTCTTTAGAGCCTGGGAAGGGCACAGAGAGGTGATGGAAAGAAGCTCAAGATTAGGTCCCAGAACACAGTTAGAGTGAATGAATTATTTCTGGCTTTTTTTCTTTCTTTTTTTTTTTTTTTTTTTTTTAGCAAAGTAGGGTAACTATTAGTTAAAACAATCCATAAACCAACCTAGACGCCCTTCAGTAGATGAATGGATTAAAAAAATGTGGCATATATACACAATGGAATATTACTCAGCAATAAAAGAGAATAAAATCATGGCATTTGCAGGTAAATGGATGGAGTTGGAGAAGATAATGCTAAGTGAAGTTAGCCAATCCCCAGAAAACAAATGCCTGAATGTTTTCTCCATATAAGGAGACTGACTCATAATGGAGTAGGGAGGGGGAGCATGGGAGGAATAGATGAATTCTAGATAGGGCAGAGAGGTGGGAGGGAAAGGGAAGAGTAAGGGGGTTAGCAAGGATGTTGAAAGGTGATGGATATCATTATTCAAAGTACAAGTATGAAGACACAAATTGGTGTGAACATACTTTATATACAACCAGAGATATGAAAAATCATGCTGTATATGTGTAATAAGAATTGTAATGCATTCCACTGTGATTTATTTTTTTAAAAAATCAATTAAAATTTAAATTAAAATAAATAAACAATCCATAATATATTTCAAAATGAATAGAAGAGTACAAAGATCCCAATACATAAAAATAATTAATGACTGAATAAACAGAAATGTTTATCTCCTTGATTTGATTATTACATATTACATAAATGCATTGATTTGCCATTAAACTAACCCATAATGTTATACAAATTATATCTCAATTTTTAAACAGTAAGTGGTGACTAGACAAGATGTGAAGTGCAGATCTAGAAAGATCTCTGGCTCTCCAAGAGAAACTATGTTGCTCAGACTCTTAGATTTACTGTAGACAGGACTGCAATGGCCCCAGGAAGTTGTTCAGTATGCAACAGCTCTGTACTTCAGATATATCTTGCTGTAGACAACAAACCACAGAATGTAACTGAGGAAGCCCCTAAGCGAAATTGTGAAATCAGTGCCAAGAAATTTGGATTCCATGCCACCAGAATTCATTGTCCCACTTAGAGAACACTCTTTGATCTGTATCACAGGTGAGACACTGGGATGCATCTGCAAGTCAACAAGGCCTTGGCAACAAGAAAAGGATTATTTGGGGGAAGACTTTTCAAAAATAAGAAGGAGGCAGAACAATGTGGGTCTCATAGATGGTAACATTTTAGTGGCCAGCAAAAATATATGTGTGTGTGTGTGTGTGTGTGTGTGTGTGTGTGTGTGTTTGAAAAAGGAAGAGAATGTACTAGAACATTTTTTTAATCATTCTGGGGCCTCCTAGCTTTTACAAAACAGGATGTAGATTCCAGAAAAGAGGCATGAATCAGGCCACTATGGACTACTAGAAAGGTATGTCAGATGGAAGGCACCTGATTTCTCCTCATTGTTCTTAGAAGGCAATATGATTTAGGTCTTATACCTGTTCTTCATTGAAAGTATAAATTATTTTTAAATTGCCTTAAGGCTTACTAATGGAAAATGTATTAATAGAGGCACAGAGCTGTCTTGGGAAAAGAAAGGCTTATAAGAAAGACACAGGGAAACTGGCAGGAAATAAACTAGATGCTAACACCCTCCTACGGATTTCCAACCACACCACCTCCTTCTAGAGAGCAAATTTCTTCTGCCTCCAGCACCCAGTTAGATCTTGACAGAGTTTAGAGCAAAACATTACCCTGCCCCCTCAGTTCACATTCAACCTTGCTGGCTGTCACCAAGGAGACCCAGAAAACACAAAGGTAACATAATAAGGATGGCCTGGGAGGCAGGTTAGACAGAGGTCCATGCTAGCACAATAACTATATCCATGTGACCCCTGCCTCCTGGCACCCTTTGTCAGGTACTTCATACCTAGTCCTTCTATGTACGGGTCTGCTGTGATTAAGAGAACATGATAAGTTGAATATGAAATATAAATGAATTTTATCATTGATTAAAATTTTCATCTGTCATAATCTTTAAATCCATATTCAATACCCAATGCAATAACCAGTGACTGTTAGGTGGGCATCTATTTTTTGGTAATTAGCATTAGTTACTAATAAGTTTACCCAACTCTGGCCCATGGAGAAAGACCTCAGCCTTAACCCTTGGCTGAGTCTTTAAAATATAGACATTTGAAAGTGGTGTTTAGGTAATTAAAGAGAGCAATAAAACACCAACTAATATCTATAGTCCGAGAGTCAAAAAACCTCATATGATTAAAATGTACTGTTATTTGTTTGCTATCAGGACATGAATCCTCCTTCCCTGTGGGGTTGCTGACTTCATCTCTAACATCTACTGTTTTGAAATACATAGTAGGTACAGTAGTAGAGGTTGTGAAAGGGCTTCAAGAAAGCCTGATTATTTAATGAGCTCTCCAGTCACAAAAGTATAACATTTAATCTGGCAGGAACTCAAAGTCCAGGCAGCCTCAAATTTTTTGAGCTAAGTGTGTTTCAAAAGTGCATAGATTGGTATTTTAAACCTAGATACAAATTCCAATAGAAACAGTATTGTGAATGGCGGTTAGATTCCTTAGCCAGCCAATGATGCCCAACGTCATTGGTACACAGTGTGTTTATTATAATCATGCTTGGAAAGAAGAATGCTGTAAAATTTCAGCATAATGATTCAGCTCTACATCAGCCCCTGCTTGCAGTTACTCATTGGAATATTGAAGTAAAACTTCAGCCATTCAGGCTCAGAATGTTTTTCAGTGTAAACTATTACTTTTTTTAAAAAATCTGATATGAGAAACAGGAATGTGTTTTATTTTGGAAATATCTAAAATTCTTTAGGTCTAATAAATTAATTACTCTGGGTGATTTGTTTTAGGTTCAAGCACAAGGTGTAACCATAAATAATTTGAGTTATTTTCCTGGAAATTTAGTTCAGAAGACATTATCAAAGCAGGAATTCCAGAACTTAGCAATTGTAATAGAGCACTGTGTACTGCGGTTACTGTTAAGAAAACAACCCATTCATTTGAACCCAGAAATCTGCCTATGGTTTATGTTTTATTTTTTATGTTCTCATCTTGTCTACTATAAAAATATCTAAGCAATTCTTTCAAATATCTATATTTTAGCCAGGTGTGATGGTGCATGCCTGTAATCCAGCAGCTTGGGAGGCTGAGGCAGGAAGATCACGAGTTCAAAGCCAGCCTCAGCAAAAGCGAGACGCTAAGCAACTCAGTGAAACCCTGTTTCTAAATAAAATACAAAATAGGGCTGGGGATATGATTCTGTGGTAAAGGGCCCCTGAGTTTAACCCCTGGTACCCTCCCCTCCCAAAAAAATAGACACTTTAAAGACTCAGTCAGATAGTCAATTCTGTTAAATCCACTACATTTACCTAACCAGTTCCCTCACACTCAGTCAGAAGATTTCAGAACTATCTCATTTTGAAACTCCCAGCCCCTAATTCCATATTTCCCTCTCTTAAGAGAGAAAGGAAGTAAGAAATGTCTACAAAGATAATACGTTACTCAGAAATGCAAGCATGCTCAACCATATACACTTAGGTAAAAACTCATCTTACAAATAAAAGATAAAGAAGAGTGAATAAAAACTCTGACCTGTCTCCAAAAACAAACAAAAAAAAAGTATACCTTCCTGTAGTTTATGATTACAAAAAGAAAATCATCTAGTTCAAAACACCAAATGTTGGTATTGGCTTTTGTATGCTTTCCTCCTACGGGTAAGAGGCGGGAGACAAATAGAAGAATCAGTTTGTGTCTATAAGATATAAAGAACTCCTACAACTTAATACAAACAACTCAATTTAAAAAAGGGCATGGAACATAAATAGGTAGTTCCTTGAAGAAGATATGTGAATGTCCAATAACAACATGAAAAATTATCCACAGAACTACTTATCAGGGAAGTAGGTGCACATAAAAATTATGAGATACTACTTTGCACTTACTAGGATGGCTATAATTTAAAAGTCTGACAAAATCAAATGTTGACAAAAATATTTTAAAAATCAGAACCTTCATACATATATTAATATGGAAATATAAGTTTATGCAGCCATTTTGAAATATAGTTGGGGAGGTCCTTAAATGGTTAAACAGTTACCATATCAACCTGAATTCTAACTAAAGTCAAGAGGAATGAAAGCATATGTACATGCTAAAATTTATAGATAAATGGAAGCATTATTCTCAATATTCTTTTTTTGGCAGGGGCGAGGGGGCACCAGGAATTTAACTCAGAGGCACTGAGCCACTGAGGCACATCCCTAGCCCTATTTTGTATTTTTTTTCTCAAAATAATAATAAGGTTTATGTTGTATAGTATCGTTAATCATGTTGTTAATTGTAAAACATACCATTGTGAAAATAATGATCATTTCTCTCAAATTGTCATAATATAATATATATGCACTTTTTATCTTTATACGTGTACTTATTGCATTACAATTCTTATTACACATATATACCACAATTTTTCATATCTCTGTCTGTATATAAATTAGATTGACACCCAATTCGTGTCTTCATACATATACTTTGGATAATGATGTCCATCACATTCCACCATCATTGCTAATCCCCTGCCTCCTCCCTTTCCTTCCCACCCCTCTTCTCTATCTATAATTTATCTATTCCTCCCATGCTCTCCCTTCCTACCCCACTATGAGTCAGCCTCCTTATATCAGAGAAAGCATTTGGCATTTGTTTTGGGGGGGCTTGGCTAACTTCAATTAGCATTATCTTCTCCAACTCCAACCACTTACCTGCAAATGCCATGATTTTATTCTCTTTTATTGCTGAGTAATATTCCACTGTGTATATATGCCACATTTTTTTATCCATTCATCTATTGAAGGGCATCTAGTTTGGCTCCACAATTTAGCTATTGTGAATTGTACTGCTATAAACATTGATGTGGCTGTGTCCCTGTAGTATTCTGTTTTTAAGTCCTTTGGGTATAGTCCAAGGAGAGGAATAGCTGGGTCAAATGCTGGTTCCATTCCCATATTTCCAAGGAAACTCCATACTGGTTTCCATATTGGCTGCACCAGTTTGCAGTCCCACTAACACTTATTGTTGTTTGCCTTCATAACAGCAGCCATTCTGACTGGAGTGAGATGATATCTTAGAGTAGTTTTGATTTGCATTTCTCTGATTGCTAGAGATGATGAACATTTTTCATATATTTGTTGATTGATTGTATATCTTCTTCTGAGAAGTGTCTATTCAGGTCCTTGGCCCATTTGTTGATTGGGTTATTTGTTTATTTTGGTGTTTAACTTTTTCAGTTCTTTATATACCTTAGAGATTAGTGCTCTATCTGATGTGTGAGGGGTAAAGATTTGCTCCCAGGATGTGGGCTCTCTGTTCACCTCACAGATTGTTTCTTTTACTGAGAAGAAATTTTTTAGTTTGATTCCATCCCATTTATTGATTCTTGGTTTTAATTCTTGCGCTATAGGAGTCTTATTAAGGAAGTTGGGGCCTATTTTGTATTTTATTCAGAGACAGTATCTCACTGAGTTGCTTAGTGCCTTGCTTTTGCTGATACTAGCTTTGAACTCTCAATCCTCCCCCCTCAGCCTCCCAAGCTGCTGGGATTACAGGCACATGCCACCATGCCCGGCTCTTAATATATTCTTAATAGCCAAAATAGAACCAATCAAAAAGGCAATTAACAGATTAATGCATGAGTAAATATGATATATCCATAAAATGGAATATTATTCAGTCATAAAATCAATGAAGTACTAATACATGCTACAACTTGGATGAACCTTCAAAACATTCTGCTAAGAAAGATAGTCACAGAAGACCACATATTATGATATCATTTACCAGAAATGTCTAGAATAAGCCAGCCTGTAGAGAAGAAAAGCAAATTAATGGTTACTTAGGGCTGAGAGGGCATGAGAGCATGAAAAGGTCAGGTAAGTTACTGCTCATTTAATCCATTTGTTAGATTATTATTTATTAGATTACACATATAAGTGAGATGATTAGTATTTGCCTCTCTGTGACTGATTTATTTCACTTTTTATAATGTTCTTCAATTTCATCCATGCTATCACAAAGAATATGAGTTTCTTCTTTTTTAAAGCTGAGTACTATTCCATGGTATATATACTTATGTGTGGTTTTACTTTCCATGGTTTCAATTACACATGGTCAACTGTGGTTTGAAAATATTAAAAGAAAAATTCCAGAGATAAGCCATTAATAAGTTTTAAATTACATGCCATTCTGAGTAGCAAGATGAAATCTTTGGCCATCCAATTAGAACACACTGTATATGCTATCACCCATTAGCCACTTAGTAGCTTTTTGGTTATCAAAGTGTTATGATTTAGATATTAGGTGTGTCCCAAAAGTTCATGCATGAGAAAACACAAGAAAGTTTAGATTTGAAATGATTGGGCTATGAGAACCTCAACCTAATCAGTGCATTAATCCACTGATTGGGATTACCCTTAGGCAGCTAGGATATGGCTGGATGAGGTGGGTCACAAGTTTGGAGTTTGCATTTTTTCTTTCTCTTTTTTTTTTCTTTTCTTAATCTTTTTTTTTTTATTTTTTATTGTTGGTTGTTCAAAACATTACAAATTTCTTGACATATCATATTTCATACATTAGATTCAAGTGGGTTATGAACTCCCATTTTTACCCCAAATACAGATTGCAGAATCACATCGGTTACACATCCACATTTTTACATAATGCCATATTAGTAACTGTTGTATTCTGCTGCCTTTCCTATCCTCTACTATCCCCCCTCCCCTCCCCTCCCATCTTCTCTCTCTACCCCATCTACTGTAATTCATTTCTCTCCTTGTTTTTTTTTTCCCATTCCCCTCACAACCTCTTATATGTGGAGTTTGCATTTTGTCTGCAACAAGGAAACTCTAGCTTTTGCGCTCTCTCTCTCTCTTCTCTCTCTCTCTCTCTCTCTCTCTCTCTCTCTCTCTCTCTCTCTCTCTCTCTCTTTCTCTCTCCTCTCACATCTTCTAGGTGCCATATTCTTAGCTGTTTCATCCTCCACACCCTTCTGCAATGATATTCTGCCTCACCTAGAGCACAGAAGAATGGAGCCTACCACCTATGAACTGAGACTGAGCCCCAAAATAAACTTTTCCTTCTCTAATTGTTCTTCTCAGGTCTTTTAATCTCAGCTCTCAGCAGCAAAAAAAAAAAAAAAAAGCTAACTAAAACACAGATCAGTGGTGGTATGTGCTAGGTTCAGGTAACCTTTATTTTACTTGTTCATGGAACAAGAGTAATCATCCAAAGGAGACACCAAAGTATAAAACATGGAAAGACACATCAGCTGTGGTACTACTTGGGAACACCGCAGTGTGTATAGGAAAAACATATAGCATATACAGGATTCAGTACTATCTGCAGTTCAGGCATCCACAAAGCTCTTGTGCCCCTATGGATAAGGGGATCTGCTGTGTATATACATTTTCTTAATCTGTTTATCTACTGGTGAACGTTTAGGTGCTTCTTTATCTTGGTTTTCATGAACTAGGCTGACATGATCATGGAAGTTCAGTTATCTCTTCAACATCCTAACTTCAGTTCCTTCAGATATATGAACTGCAGTGGAATTATAGGATCATATGATGTGGGTTTCCTAATCTGGGGACAATGACAGAGTTGGGAAGTATGAGGAGTCTAGGCAGCACATGAAGTTATATGTCAATTTTTTTTTCTGTGAGTCCTGAAAATAGAGAGGCACTTTATAGCATTTGTTATATCCTCAGGGTCTTTGAATCAAAAATGGTTAAAGAAGCTCATCCTTGAGTCTTTCCTAGAACACTATTCTTCATCCTTTTTATACTGTATAGAAAAGGACAGTGAAGTAGCTAAGTCTGACTTAATGGGAAAAATTGATTAATCTTCCATTAGCTCTCCAAAGACTATAGAGACATGAGTACACTGAAGAAGAAAATGAATTGGAAATAAAATCACTAAGAGGGAGAACAGGCACAACTCTGAAGCCTAAAATCATTTCTAACACACGGGGGGGGGGGGGGGGGGGGGGGGGGGGAATTAGCAAGAAAAGGTCAGGTGAGTTACTGCTCAGAAATGTGTCTCCCTTAAGTGACTAAGACAGTTGGGACCGTCATGAAATCTGATTAGTAAAACATTAATGTCCCGAAGCAGGGTGAGAAACTGCAAACACCTGACAGGCTTTCTAGAGGAAACTATGATAGATTACTTCTCTTCACTACTTCCACCTTCCTTACCACTCGCTCTTGAAAAAATACATCAGGATATTGAGATTAAACAGCCTCCCTTTCCAACAGTACTGAGAAAGCAAGTTAGAATGTTTTCAACCCCATAAACATTTAAAAATAGGCGATAACCTTTTCTTCCAAAACCAATCTTTGTTTGACTGTGCCCAGAGGCAAGGGTGGAAATGGAAAGTGATTGAGTTGTTTTTTACACTTTAATTTTCCAAGTGACTGGTATTATAAAGAATACGCCAACTGCCAACTGTATTCTCATCACATTCCCATGTGTGTTCTCAAATACTAAATACAGATTGAGTGTGTGCATGGCAACACAATAAATGCAGTGATGAATACTAATCCTATAGAGTCACTATTGAAATGAATTCACATTGCAATAAATTTAATACAAAAGCTTGTCATTCTTACAATCAGAGAAAGAAAAACATTGGCTTTTCAATTAATAAATATAATTTTGTAATGACGAATTTCTGAATATTTACAAATTTCTGAATATTTTACAAAAGCCAATTTTTATTTTAAGGTTTTTCTTCTCTATTTACATTTTGCTTACTTTCATAAATCAGTGGTTTCAACTCATTTTCAGCATGAATTTCCTAAACTGTATGTATACACAGACAGTATATCACCAATGATTTCATGAATGCATTTACTATGCCTGCCCGATAAGATCATTTTATGGCTTTCTACACAACTTTTATAGGAAAACATCACAATTTATTATAAACCTTGGCCTTTCTAAAAGGTGGTTATGCTCATTAGATGCAATGCAGATGTAGATATAATTTCTATGGAACAGAAATTCTGTCTTTTAAGTAATTTATGCCTAGTGTAATTCCATGCATATCGAAGTACTTAACATTATTCAATAAGACATAACACTATAATGATGCTGGCTTGTGGTATTTGAACATTTTTATAGGCTAATGCTTTTCTATCCTAGTTATACAACTTCAGTGAGAACATCATCATAAAATCAAAATCTTGGGGGGAAAGGCTCAGTTCAACTTAACTCACCATTATGAGGCCATTTCTATTTGTTGAATAGTATGCTAAGTACCTTAGATTTTATAAAAGCAATATGCCGTATTTTATCTGCTCTCCAGGAGCTTGAAAGATCATTGAAAATGCAGAACAAACACAGCAAGCAGCTGGAAAACAATATAAGCCAGTAAATGATTAAATGTCAAATGTGAGATGAAAACAACACACGCTAGAGGATTCAGAGCAGTGAGAAACCTCCAT
Organism: Marmota flaviventris; assembly: GCF_047511675.1. Taxonomy (NCBI): domain Eukaryota; kingdom Metazoa; phylum Chordata; class Mammalia; order Rodentia; family Sciuridae; genus Marmota; species Marmota flaviventris. The sequence goes on from NC_092502.1 coordinate 149,724,064, forward strand.
GAGTAAAAGAAGTGAGGAAAGTTTTAAGGAAGCAGTCAGACCAGAGCTGGCCTTTGACTATGACACAATTTAGAAATTTTATAATCCAGACTAGAAAATGGGATTAGTAAAACTAGGCATGGAGCCAGTATATAAGGGAGAATGGCAAAATTGACTTGGGGGGAAATAAATAGGCTTCATTCTAGCAAAAGAAAGTATCAAGTTGTAAGGTCAGTAAGTAAGAGAGCTGTTACAGGAATGACTGCTAGGAATACCAGATAAAACCAAATACATACAACTGAATAGGACTCCAGTTCTCAGCATGTGAGGTATCATGAAATACCCATTTGTTTCTTACCAAGAATCCTCACTAGGGAAATTACATCTAACACTAGATCATTTGTTTTCAATCAAGAATAAGGCAAGACAGGAAGGGGTACCAAAATTACTCACTGAGCTTTTTCTTATAAACTGTGCCTGACTTCGCTGCCTAAAACATCCTTCTGCAATCATGTGCCAGAACCCATGGAGGGGGAAGATAGTATGTCCAGTTGGAAAAAGCTCCATACACACCTTAGTTCAGGTGAGAATCAGAAAACCAGCTTTGGAAGACCGCATAATGACCTCTGTAATCAACAGTACACTGCAGGACCCATGTATTTTTTTAGCCTACTGTGCTTGACATTTCAATGCACAGAGTAGCTCTCCCCACATCCTGCTGTTCTCACCAAACACATGGCTTGGGTTTTATTTTAAGTTTCTGGTGGAAAAAAAAAATCTCAACCAAAAGCAAGTGATCCAAGTTAAGCAATGTAGCACATGGGAACAGAATATAATCAGTAGTCAGTTAAAAAAAAAAAAAAAACACTATAGGTTTCTAGCCTATGTTGACCTTTGACCTTCTATGCCATAGATTCTTGCATCATCTCTTGATGTACAATATTTCTTTTATTTTTTTATTTGTTTTAATTAGTTATATATGACAGTAGAATGCACTTTGATATATCATACCTAGATGGGCTATAATTTCTCATTTTTCTGAGAGTACATGTTGTAGAATCACATTGGTCATGCAGTCACATATATATATATATAAAGTAATAAATGTCTGTCTCATTCTACTATCCTTCCTATCCCCATTTCCCCTCCTCACCCTTTACTCCCCTCTACCTCATCTAAGATAACTCTATTCTTCCCTAGTGGCCCCCACTTATAGTGAATTAGCATTTGCATATGAGAGAAAACATTCAGCCTTTGGTTTTTTGGGATTGACTTATTTTGCTTATTGATGGTAAAATATCTCTTTATTTAAAGTTAATGGAAATCTTTATCTTTCAATGGAAAGGCCATCAAATAAAAATACACAAAATAGAAACATTCTCATCATTATTTTTCTAATAATAGATATTTCATTAAAAGTAAGGCTTAGTGAAGTATTAGAGCCTTTGGCTTTATCTTTTATTTCACAGTGTTCAGAGAACTGTCTGGGTTAAGTGCATTTACTAATGCAAGGACATGCATGATCACAATATGGCAAACTCTGTGGATATTTGGAAAGCACCTTGTGTTGATTTGGGAGCCACCAGCACAGCCAACCAAAGAGCACTCCTGACAACACCTCCTTAAAGCCATGTGCTTACGGTGAGTCTCATGTCCCAAGTGGAGGATGGTGCAAAAAATCAAGGAGGGCTACATCCCTGCCCAGCACGGCAAAGCCAGATTCACAATGTGGGGTTAAGAATCTTTACCTCCCCCTCCTCCCATTCATGTAATAAATTATCAGTCCACTTTATGACAAACATTTCCCCTCTTATTTCAGCCATGAAGGAAATTCATGGAAGCCAAAATCTGGTCAATGTTGAACATTTGCATTGGGCAGTAAAACGCCATTTGAGAGAGGAAGCATGATGCAGAAAGCAAGAGGGATCCAAGGACCCGGATCTAACCCTGGATTTGTCACCTGGGTTTATAAAAGTGACTTAACCTTTCCCCAACTTCTTTTGATTGTTTCTAGCTAATAACATCCAACAGAGAATAATAAAATACTGACTCACTTCCCAGATATGTTTTAACAAGAAATGAGTAATGTATTCAAAGATTTTTCACTACCATTATGAAAGTTTGAGATTTCAAAATCAAAATAGCTGAATTTTCTAGAAGGTCTTGCATACTGCCCTTGTGTTTAATGTGGAACCTTATCAGAAACCAAAGCGGAATCTGAGATGATGGGGAAAGAAAAACAGAGCATATGATATAAGGAGCTTCAGAAGCCAACTTTGAAAGCACAAATGAATGATGATGTAGATAATGAGCTATTTCAAGCAATAAGCTTCCATTCAAGTGTAAATCTTCTTTACTACACCCCACACACACTCCCCACACCCCAGACATAATCCACACTGAAAATGAGTGATGATAGAGTTCCTGCATCCAAACCTTAGAAGCTGGGCATTGAGTTGTGGCTCAGTGGTAGAGCACTTACTTAGCATGCATGAAGCCCTGGGTTTGATCTCTAGCAGAAAGAAAGAAAGAAAGAGAGAAAGAGAGAGAGAGAGAGAGAGAGAGAGAGAGAGAGAGAGAGAGAGAGAGAGAAAGGAAGGAAGGACCTAGTAGCTCCCTGGATCTGGAAAACAGGTTCTCATCCATGTGCCAAGGAATGTTTGTAACAAACTTAAAGCTAAGGGCAAATAGCTACAAATAACAGGTGGTTACCTTATGACCACTTTAAGCCATTAATATAAATATAGTTTCCTTCCCTGGAGAAAAACATGGAGAGCAATCATGACTGGGCAGTCTCCCCAGAGGAAAAACACCCAACTTTGTAAATGAAGTAGTTATCAGTAGATCTATGTCAGAGTCAATCATGGAAACATGTCCATATTGAAATGGCAGTAACCCTGACAAAATGAACCTTACTTGAGATGAAGAGGAAAGTTTGAAAGTTCAAGGCACACATGAAGGTTCTTCCTTCTTAATCATCAGTGTTTCAGGGGCACACTTAGTCTGGTTAGCTTTACTTACTGGTATCAATAAGCTACCCTGTTGTATAGATGTGAGCTTGCTGGAAGGATCCCTACGTGCTGTGATATAAAAGTACAGTTCATTGCTTGAAGCACCTTTATGGCCCAACAACAAATTTCCTCTCAAATCTTTTAATTCTTCTCTCATGTTTCTGTAAGTCAAATATATCTGCCTCCCAACTCTCATCTCTCTCTCTCCCTCTATCTCTATCTCTCATACACACATTAACCCATGCCTTCTCTCACTGATGCTAAGGGGAAAAGTAAATTCTTTCCCTATTTTATTAGAAAATTACTCGAAAAATAGTGAAAAACTCATTCAAAGAATTAAGATGGTATGCTAGAAACAATTCACTTAATGCAAAAGAGAGAAGCAGTAAAGCAAGAATAAAAGAACAAAAAGAAAGAAAAAGAGAAAACAAAAAGTAGCATATGTGTATTAATAATAGTTCGAAATGTAAATTAAATAACTCAATCAAAAACAGAAATTATCAGCCTCTCAGCCTGGAGATTAACAAGACTTAATTGTAAGCTTCTCCAGGAAACATACTGTAGATCTGCAGATTCAAAGGCCAAAGAGTGGAAAGTAAATGGATGGAAAAAGATATGCAAACAACAAACTCAAGAAAATTGGAGCAATTATACTAATATCACTCAAAACAAGACTTTGAAACTAAAAAGGTTTCTAGAGATAAGCATCAGCATTTAACAATGACAAAATGGCCAATCCATCAGAAAGTTTTAATAATTATAAACATACATGCATTGAAGAGCACCCCAAAACAAATAAAGCAAAACATACCAGAATTAAAGGAACAAATACATGATTCAACATTAACAGCTCTTATTCTTCCTATAAGGGGAGGAAAATAGAAAGATAAAAAAGGAAATAGAAGTATTGAACTACACTATAAAAATCTATACCTAAAAGGTATTCATGGAATTCTCTGAGCCATCAAATGCAAAATAGACATTCTTCTTTGCACACACCAAAATTTCTCCAAGGTTCCCTATGCTAGTTGATAAAACAAGCCTCAACAAATTTAAAAGGGCTGAAATTATGCAAAGAGCTTACCCTACAATAATGGGATGTAGTAAGAAATCACTAACAGAAGGAAATTTAGAACACTTACAAATATGTGAAAATTAAACAATATTCCCTGAATGACCAATGGATCAAAGATGAAATCACAATAGAAAAACATATTTGAGATGAATAAAAATGAAAACATCAAAACTTACAGGATACAGCTAAAACAGTATTTGGGAATTCTTTCAATGCTATCTAAAGGAGTGGAGGCAGGGAGTAGAAGTCAAACCGAGTTGAAGCCTAACATTCAACTTAAAACACATAAAAAAGGTGAATAAGTTAAGTCAAAATAATCAGAAGGAAGGAAATAATAAACATTAGACAAGAAACTAATGAAACAGGGAATATAAAAGCAAAAGAGAAAATTGCTGAAATCAAAAGTTAGTTCTTCGGGCCGGGGCTATAGTTTAGTGGCAGAGCACTTGCCTAGTACGTGTGAGGTACTGGGTTCAATCTTTAGCACCACATAAAAATAAATAAATAAATATAATTTTTTTAAAAGTTAGTCCTCTGAAAATATTAAAAAATGTAGACAAGCTTTACCTATACAGACAAAGAAAAACCAAAGAAGACTCAAATTATTAAAGTCAGGAATAAAAGAAGAGACATTATTTTCAATCTCAAAAAAAGTCAGAAGTATTATAAAGGAATATTCTGAACTCATGTTAGCTAACTAAATAGCTTAAATGAAATAAAAAAATTCCAAGAAAGATACAAACTACTAGCACAGTTTCAAGAAGAAATAGAAATTCTGCATAGACCTATAAATAGTAAAGAAATTGTATCAATAATTGTAAAACTTCCCACAAAGAAAAATCTAGACATAGATGAATTCACTAGTGAAATCTAAATATTGAAAGAATTATATCAATTCTTTTTAAAGTCTTCCAAAACAGGAAGAATAAACATTCCCAACTACTTCTATGAGGCCAGTATTTTCCTGATAACAAAACGATAAAAATTTCACAAGAAAAGAAAACCACAGATCAATATATACAATTTATATAGATTCAGAAATTATGGAGTGCTATCATTCTAAATCTAGCAAATTATAAAAAGTATTATAAAGAATTTATCCCAAAGAATACAGGGTTGAGTTAACATTCAAATGTCAATTTATGTAATCCTTCATATCAATGAAATAAAGAACAAAACCATATCACTATCTCAAAAGGTGCAGAAAAAGCATTTGATAAAATTTAACACAGTTACTCTGATTTTTAAAAAACAACACAGTTAACACATATTTTAATGTGAAAACTGAACGTTTCCCCCTAAGATTAGAAAAAAGATAAGAATGTCTACTCTTGATGTTTGTGGTTCATGTGGTACTGGAGGTTCTAATTAAGACAATTAGGCAAGAAAAGGGAAAAAAAGAAGGCATCAAAATTGGAAAGGGAAAAGTAGAACAATCTCTATTTGCAAATGAAATGACCTTACCTAGAGACAATCCTAAGAACTATTATAGCTAATAAATGAGCACATGATGTTATAGGGTACAAGATTAAAATTTTAAAATCAATGTTTTTTTATATACTAGGAATGATCTAAAAAGGAGATTAAAAACAATTTAATTCATAATAATAAAATGATTTAAATGCTTAAGAATAAATATAACAAAAAGTGAAAAACTTATACTCTGAAAATTATAAAACACTGTTAAATTGTTTTTAATCTGCAAGGATATCTGTGTTTGTGAATGGAAAGACTTAAAAATCTTTGAGATAGCAATACTTCTCAAACTGATCTCAAGAATCAATCCGATTTTTGTCAAAATCCCAGCTGGCTTTTTTTTTTTTTTTTTCTTTTTTCTTTTTCTTCAATGCTAGGGACTTAACCCAGGTTCTTGCACATACTAGGCAAGCACTGTGCCATTGAGCTATATCCCAGTCCTCCAAGCTGGCTTTTTGCAGAAATTAGCAAGCATACAATCAAATTCATATGGAAATGCAAAGGAACCAGTATAGCTAAGACAATCTCAATAAGAACAAAATAGGAGGATTCATATCTCCTGATCTCAAAACTTACTACAAAGATATAGCAATCAAGATGGCATGATACTGATCTAGGCATAGACATATAGATCAAAGGGGAAAATGTAAAATAAAATAAAAATAAAGTATTAAATTAGTCTTATTGGAATTATTAAAAATAAATTGTTCCATTTATGACCCATGGATTTTCAACAAGTTGCCAAGATAATCTGAAGGAAAGAAATAGTCTTTACAATAAATGGTATTGGAACAACCATACATCCACAGGTAAAAGAAAAAAGTCTAATCTCATACATAAAAATGTAACTCCAAATCAATATTAGACCTAAATGTAAATGTAAGAGCTGAAAATATAAAAATCTTAGAAAACATATAGGAATAAATCTTATTGACCTTGGGTTAAGTAAAGCTTTCTTAGATTTAATACCATAAGCAAGTGACTAAAGGAAAAAAAATAGATAAGCAGACTTGGTGCTTTCCAAATTTTCCAACAAAACTATGAAGGGAAATATATTGTAGAAGGCTTTCTAGAAGCTAACCAAAAATAAAATATGCTGGATTTTATGATACCTGTCACTTTGCTGTTATTCACTTTTTTATTTTCAATAATATTCATTCTGTCACCTAAAAATACTAAAATTACTTTTGTTTTGAAGGACATCTTCAAAAAAGTAAAAATGATCCACAGAATGTGAGAAAAATATCTACCAAGCATGTATCCAGTAAGACCTTATATGTAGAATATGTAAAGTATTTCTTACTACACAATAAAAAGAAAAATAATCTAATTAAAAATTGAAAAAGAATTTGGATAAACATTACTTCAAAGAAAATATATAAATGGTAAATAAGTACATGTAAAGATACTCAACATCATTAGTCATTGGGAAAATGTAAATTAAAATTACAAAAATATCATTTCATATCAAGATGGCTATAATTAAAAAGACAGATACTACTAAAAAGTATTGGTGAAAATGTGGAGAATTAGAAGCATCATATATTGTTGATGGTGATGCAAAATGATACAGCCTCTGTGAGAAACAATTCCTCAAAATGCCAGTGATACTGTCACAATATGACTCTGCAATTCTAATCCTAGGTACATGCACAAAAGATATAAAAAGTATAGTGGATGAGTGTACTCACCAACATGATTTATAATAGCCAAAAGATGGAAATAATACAAATATTCATAATTTTAACAGTGGATAAGCAAAAGGTGATATATCCATGCAATAAGATATTATTTGACAGTGAAAGGAAAAAATATGCCACAATACTAATACTAAAAATAGTATTCTAAGTAAAATAAGTCAGACACATGCAAAACAAACAAACAGACAGACATGTTTTATTTTTCTAGCTGCCTAGAAGGAGCAGAATAGGAAGGTTCAGATAGAGAAAGTTGAATGGAGGCTGCCTTGGGTTGGAATGCTTTGGAGATGGGGAAGGGAGTGTAACTGCAACTGGGTATGAAACTTGTCTGGTGGCAAATTACAGTATGTGAGAACAGACTGAGGTGAACGTTTCACAACCTTTCGAACAAACTAAAAACCAATGAGTTCTACACTTTAAATGACTGAAATATATTTTGTGTGAATTATATCTCCATAAAGTCTGAGAGAAGTGAAAGAGAATTTACAGTGGCTTCTGAATCATACCCAGATTGTTTTTCCTGTTGGCCAGCCCCCTCCCTGCTTCAGAATCAGAATCTCACACTACTTCTTTCTCCTTTCAGAATTATTTCCAACTGTATCGGTTATCCATGGCTGTGTGACAAACCACCCCCAAATTCATCAGCCTAAATCAACAAATGCATACTACCACAGTTTCTACAGGTCAGGAATCAAAGTGGCTTAGCTGGGTCTTACAGCTCAGGGTCAGCCTCTACCAAGACCTTAACCATTTCAAGGCTTGACTCAGATCAGACCTACTTCTGAGCTCAGTCACATGACTGTTGGACACCTCAGACCCTCATTGGCTGTTCATTAGTGACCTCATCCATTTCTCACTGTGCTCTCTCTCTGCAGAGCAGCTCACAACATGCCAGACGGCTTTTCTCAAAGTGAGGTAGGACCGAGTGAGCAAGATGGGAATTCCAGACTTTCTGTAAGCTCATCCTGGAAATGGTACCCCAACACTTTTGCTTATTCCATTCCTTGGACTCAAGTCACTAGATTCAGGCCCCACATAAAGGCAGGACATTGCAAAAGGGACCAAAGAGGACCACACAAAGGCTGCCTGCCCGTGTTCCTGACTCCTTTTGACCCAGGTGGTCTGGTTTCTCTAACACCTCACAAGCACATTTCACTCATAATTCTTTGCTTCTTTCCCTTATTCTTTTCCAACCTAAAGTCAGACCACTGTTTGAGATGAGCTCAAATTTCAGGTTTTCCAAGAAACTTTCCCTGACTGTGCCTTATTCCTCTGAACTCCTTCATGTTTTGTAATTATGCTCATAATTCACCCCTTAATTATCTCCTGCCCTGCCTTATTATTAAAAATGTCTCTTCTCATTAGTGTTCCCATTACTCACTTTAGCTTTTTTTTTTTAATTAGATAATAATATGGCATACTTTATATAGTTGGGATAATATTGGTCAACCTCCTGTGGAAGAGTATTGTACATTTCAGAATGAACACAGCATTTAGGTTTTACTTGTTAATGATAAGAAAATTAGCCCAGAGATAAAATTGACCAATTTTTTTATTACAATAATGTCAAAAGTAAAATGGTATATAGTTCACACTATAAGACAATTTAAGAAAAACATCACATTTTACCCTTTCTCTCCCAATCTATCTACCTATCTCTATTTCTATCTCTATCTCTATTTCTCTCTTTCCCCACAGCTTTTGAGTAGTTTGAGGTATCTATATCTGCAAAGGTTGTAACGTGTTTGAAAAGAAGCTCACATACTCTCTTTAGATCTTCATTGTTCATGTGATTGGAATTTATTTTACCTGCATTTGATGCCTTCTTTACAGATAAAAGTTTGATAAATTAATACATAAATAAATATCTTTAGTGAATATGTAATTAAATCAGGATACCTGTTCAGTAGGAAAAAAAAAATCAAAATAAAAGAAATGAAGTTAAAAGAAAAAGTCTCTTCTAGTAGCATGTGCCTCACCTGAGAATTTGTAAGAAATGCAGAATCTCAGGGAACCTTCCAGACTTACTGAATGAGTATCTACATCTTAACAATATAGGAGGTGATTCTTATGCACATAAAACTTGAATAGTACCACTGAATTGTACTATTCACTCTATCAATTCACCTGTGTATATTGCATGTCCCTGATTAGATTGTAAGTATTTAGAGATCTAGTACCATTGTTTAAAATTTCTTCTGCTCCAATACACTGCTATAGTTTGGATATTAAATGTCCTCATGTGTTAAAGGCTTGGGAGGATATGGGATTACCCAGCCTGGCAGTCCTGAGAGGTGGTGGACACTTTAAGAGGTGGGGCAAAGTGGGACGTTTTGGGTCTTCAGGAGTACTTCCTACCAGGGTATTGTGGGATCCCAGTTTCTCTCTCTTTCTTTCTTACAAGCAAACCACGAGGTGAGTAGCTTTGTTCCCACATGTAATCCCTAATATGTGCTGCCTTACCACAGGCCCAAAAAGCAACACAGCCAACTGATCATGGAGACTGAAATCTCTACAACCCTGATCTAAAATAAACCCTTAAATTTTTCTTAAATTTTAAGTATTTCTTATAGTAATAACTGACTAATACACATGCAAACACAAATACACACATCATACTAACCGAGCACACAGTGGAATGTAAGCAAAAGCTGCTGGAAAAGAAACACCACTATGAATGGAATAAATTTAGTAAGTAGAATATATAGATGAATCATATTCCATCCCTTACTACAGAGCTGTTGATATGACTTTGGGTAAGTCATTTAATTACTTTGTATTTTCATTTCTTTATCTGAAAAATACAGCAATTACCATGGAATCTCTTACATCCCATTTCATTTCTGAATATCTATAATTCATAATAAAGTAAGAATGAACATAATGTAATATTGATTAATAAATAAGAAAACATTTTGAAATCTTATAGTGTCTCAGTGTCATCAATGTGAACAACATTGGAAAGGTATTATTAACTGCATACCCCATGTATAATTTTCTTTATAATTTAGGTGATGCCAAATGTTTTCCCAATTGAAGAGATAAAGCAAGTGTTTAAAGAAGCTTAAAACCAATTTTGGCTGGAGAGCAAGAAGAGAGGCTGACTAGAAAATGCAAAATCTCCCCCTCTTTACTCTCTGGGAAGCAACCCTACACTCTTTATCTCTGCCTTGGAAAAGGAGTTTCAGGTTCTACAAGAATCACATTAAAACAAAGTATATTTCTTTTTTTTTTTTTTTAATTTGGTCAAAAGAAATCCTAATGTTATGTATAACTAAAAAGAATCATTAAAAAGAAGAAGAAGCAATGTTTAAAAGGAAAAAAAAAGAATGAAATTAGACTCAAGGACTTTGCCTTCAAAAGAAAAATATGAATTTCCACCCAGACTTCTACATCTTCCCCTGTAAAGAGAGGAGTTGAATTTGTCATCTACAGCAGCAGAAACAGGCGGAGTGAATAAAGGAGTAAACGTGTAACAGGTGATTTGTTGTGGTTGTTGTGTTAAGGCCCTGGGTTGAATTTCTTCTTCTACATGTAAGTAAATAAGGGATCCCATCTGCAGAGTTTAAATGGGCACTTCCCCTGAGGACCTGGACTCCAATTAACATCTTATCTGTTGATCTTGAAATCTCTTCAAGTCAAGTTCAAGGACTCCGCCTACTCTCCAGGAATAAAGAGCCCCTGCCTCCACCCCACCCCCTCAATTCTGGAAACTGCAGCCTTTCTCCTCTCTTCAAAATAATTCTGAATTCCCCAGTAGGATAGTTCTTAAACATCAATTTACTTTGAGGATATATATTTATACTCCGCATATACATACTTACATATACACACATTTATATCTTTTCTCTATTCTCTACTGTTAGGACAATCAGCCCTGGGAGTGGAAAATCTGCCTCACAGTGATAAGGCTGTACACCAGAGCTGAGAGCTGTGGTTCTAGCAGACAAGGCTGAGTTATGGGGCGGTGCATGCCTCCACACTTTTTTGTCTAAAATTATCATAGCTCTTAATTTCCTTCAAATTGCTTCAAGAAACAATCCAGCTACCTGACTTTAAATTTATGAGAAGAATGATGGTGGTGATGATGATAATAACAATAATAACACTAGTAATTGATGCTGTTGGCCGCCTCTGAGCAGATGCATATTTTTGGTTTCTGTCCTCGGGCTCCAAAGTGGTTCACATGATGCAAACTGGCCAAATGTACTCAGTGTTTTGGCATTTTCACTTAATCTCTCTGCCCGCTCCCCCAGCTTGGCAGCGGCCTGCATTTTGAAATGTATTGCTGCTCCTATGCAAATTGGACAGCAACAACAGTTACAAGACTTTGAGAACTTTCAGGACATGTAGATTCCCAGAGGTCATTTTTCTAGAAACACACAGTCAAGAATAAACATGGGAGCTCAAGGTACACCTAAAGAAGAGACTTCTTGCACCCCTCTGGCAGATAAGTACTGCCCATAGCCAAACCCAACTTTGGTAAAGTTGTCCAGAAATTGTTCCTTCTAATTCAGCAAACCTAAGGCACTGGCAATAAAGTAGTAGAGGCATCACAGAAAAAAAAAAAGTAGCAGAATGAGAATAACAGGGGACCAAAGACAGGCACCACAGCTCTTGTCCCTGTCACCACTAACAGCTAACCTCGAGCAGCCACTTCTCCCAGATGCTCAGTTTTATCATCTGTGAAATCAATAGTTTGATACCACAGTTTCCAACCTGAACTTGCCTGATCTTAAGTAGGACATTTGTTATGAACACAGTTTTCCAGAGAGCTCCCCTGGAGATGCTGGTTCATTATGTGGATCAATGAGGTCAAGGAAACTACATTTTAACATGTGACCCATAAAAATCTCCATATAGGCATGAATAGGACCACATGACATCTGAATGCTATTCCAGATCTGCAGTTTTGCAGAAGCCAGTTAATTAATGGTCACCATTAAGCTTCCACTCCCTACTAAGCCCTAGTAGATTCTTAAGATGATAACAATAATAGCTAACATTTATAGTGTTAGCCACTATTTTAAATGCTTTGCATATATGAACTATTTTAATCTTCACAACAACCCTCTGAGGTAAGTACTATTATCAACCCTATTTGAAGATGCAGAAACAAATACACAGAGATTGAGTGATTTTCCAGAGGTGGCTTGGCCAATAGGAGGAAGGATGGGGATTCAATCTCAGGCATCCCAGCTGGGAAGCCTTGCCACCCAACCATTTGGTCCTACCAAGCTGCAATCCTCATGCAGATGTTAAACAGCTCAGGAGCCCAGCATTAGGTGCTCAGTAGACAGTAAAGAAAGGAAAGGCCCTAGGCTCCACCTCCTTCAATCAGAATATGTCTTTTTGATGTCAGATTTCATTTGAGAGGGGAAGAAAAGATCTTATGATTAAAAATGAGATGCTAAAAATCATTGATCAAATGAGAAAACTGATACCAAAGGATTAAGGGATTAAGGAGCTCTACATAATCTCTCTCTCTCTCTCTCTCTCTCTCTCTCTCACACACACACACACACACACACACACACACACACCTGTAAGTTACTCCTAAAATTCCATGTTTTCAGACTCCTTTCTACAGAGCCAAAATGAGCTTTTCAACCAGACAGACTTCATAAAAACCCATTACAATTAATATAGAGTTTCAAAATATCCATGGAAAAAATTGGGGCAGCAGCATATAAAAGGTGACACCAAGTGAAAAAGAAAATGACCCAAATCAATGACTGGGTCTCACATAACATTGTTTGGGAATCAAAGATCCACAACATTCTCATCTAACAGCAGTTACATCACCAAAATTCAAGGAGAGCTCTCAACCAACAGGGCTGAAGTGGAAAGGTAGCTAGAATTGGAGTTCGAGGGCCTGACATGAACACAGCTATGCCTCTCACTACCTGGATAATCACACTAGCAATTCAACAAGCCATTAACAGGAGGCTATCCTGAGATCACAAGTGTAGATGTGGCCAGCACTGGGAAGGTTTTCAATCTTTTTAATAGGGAGGTCACATTCGCAGCTTGGTTTTATGACTAGTCCTGCTAGTACAATTATCATACCATGATATTGAAAGGAGAAGAGTCCATGTGAGGACAGACCAGAACCCACGAGAAATTTCCCTGGGATCTCCCTTCCCTTGAAGTTCCAAGAGCATGATGAAAATCACAACGAAATGATAAGGAAACTGCCACATTGGGGCAGCAGCAAAAGATGAGCTGCCAAATAGATGTTGTGACAGTTATCAGTGTGACTCCATGAATGACTCAGTTTGGCCATCCGGGCACCACCCACAGGTCACCAGAGGTGTAAGGCTAATGGGCACCTTGGCACGGAAGCCAGTGTTGCCGATACCACGCACTTCTCTTGTTCTGATACTGAGTAGTAGATGAGGCGATTCCAGCCTCAAGGACAGACTGAAAGAGAAACACACTGCAACATCAAAACAGTGCCATCGCCCGAGGAAGAGGTTTCATCACATCACACCCATGTCTTCCCCCTGCACTGGACTCAGAGGTCCTGGAAAGAACTGGTAAGCTGCTGTGAATGTCTCTCCACTCTAAAATTCTCAGCATTTACTGTATGGATAAATGGATCAACTGTAAAATTGTTTAAGGGAAATTGATGGAAGAAAATGTTGGAAAAAAATGGTATCACTAAATTGTATTGTTTCTGCCTAACAGACAAGAGCCCACTTTCATTAGGTTTCAGTTTGATCAAGCTCAGAATGAATGACTCCCTTCAGCTAGGGGCTTACTGTGGGCCAGAGCGGTGCCTTATCTCTTCCAATGAGCACCTCACAAGTGAGACATTTTCACACTCATTTTACAGACAAGGCAACACAGATGGGAAGAACTTGCTACTTGCCCAGTGTCCCAAAGCTAGTTATGTGTCAAATTCAGGATGTCACTCCAGATCCTAGAGACTGCTCTCCAACCGTGCATAAAAAATATAAAACTTCTATCAGAAAAATTACTAGATACAAAGGTTACACACAGCAAAATAAGAAACATATATTCAGACATGACCAGGGCAACAAAGGATCAATGTGTGTGATATGTAAAGAGCTCCTACAAATCAAAGAATCATATACTACATATCATATAATATAATATATATATATATATATATATATATATATATATATATATACACACACACACACACAAAGAGGGAACTCCCAAATGAAGAAATGCAAATGGCCAATATAATATGAAAATGTGAAATATCACTAACTGAAATGTAAATTTAAACACCAGTGATATATTTCTTACCAATTTAATAGTGATGTCATATGAAAACAGAAAGCACACAAAAGTGTAAATATGCAGTCAGTGGCTATATAAAAGCATGTTTTTGAAGGCAGAAAGTATGCCTTAGAATAAATACTTATACATAGAACCGTTCTACAAATTTTTCATAAAAAATTATGAGACAGTACTCAAGTGCTAGACAAGGATGTTTATTGTCTCATTGTATAATAGAAAAAAGAAACAGATAAAACAATTCAGATTTTTCCTTTCTAGTGAATTAGTTTTTAAAATTATGTATAGACTATGTCATACTAAAATCTATATTTATATAAATATCCATACACTATGATACTGTGAAGTTTTAAAAGGAATGCAGCCATTCTAAATAGTTGATCGTGAAAAAAAATCCTCAAATTAAAGAATCTCAAAAAATGCTCTCAAAGGCAGAATTCCAAGGGGTCCTCTGTGATTCCCTGTCCTCTGGTATACATACACTGCCTACCCTGGGACTATGAATACCATCATTTTTACTCCCAGGATTAAATTAGATTATGTGACACAAACGACTTTTAAAAAGCAAGATTTTCCCAGGTAGATAATGTGACATAATCACATGAGTCCTTTAAATATGGGTACAAATGTCAGAGATAGAGGAAGTCAGAGATATGAGCAAGAAGGCCATTTGGCACAGAGTTCCTGGTTTGAAGATACAGGAAACATGTGGTGGCTTCTAGGGACTATAAACATCACTGGCCAACAGCCAGCAAATAAATAAATACTTTATTCCTACAACCACAAGGAATTTAATTCTGTTGACAAACTGAATGAGCTTAAAAGTAAAACCCTACCCCAAGAACTTTTAAGGGAACTCAAGTCTGTTTGACATCTAGGTTTCAGTCTTATAAAAGACTCTTGAGCAAAGAACCCAGCCATACCATGCCAGATTTATGACTGACAGAACTTCTAGTCAATAAGTGAGCACTGTTTTAAGCTTACTAAATTTGTGGCAATTTGGCACACAACAAGAGAATAAGAATAGCACTATAATGACAAAAAGGATAAATACAAAGATATTTACATCTACATGCTACAGAACAGGAAAGACAAACAGATTTCAAAGCAGCCAGAAAGCAAAGACAAGTTACCTACAAGAAAACAATAATAAATTTAACAGTTGGTTTTTCAATAGTAGAAATGAGTCAAAAGACTGTGGAATTATATTTTCAAATTTCTGAAAGAAAATAACAACCTAGAATTTCATAAACAGACAAAGCATGCTTCAAAAACAGGAGTTACTTTCAAGCAAACATAAAACTGAATATTTTTCCCTAATAGTCACTGATTAAGAGCAGGTTTTAGGAAAAGGAGAGAAAATGTTCTGAAAGGAAAAGCTAATATATAAGGCAGACTGGTGAGCAAAGAAAATGGAAAGTATGCAACAAAATTTGAAAACTCACTGTATAAAAAAGTTATTGTAATGGGGGAGAATGGGAAAAATAAAGTAAATGATAATATCCTGGACAAGCATAATGTATAAGACTAAGCGGCTGGTCATGCTTTCTAAAGTCTTTGTATCAATAGAGACAGGTATCTGAGGTCCAACCTCACCATGCCAGCCCATGTTACCAATGGTTAACTTACATCTAACAAACATTGGACTTTGGAATGCACAGACATATATAAAACGTTGGAGTTTCCACAGAGTTAAAGTTCACCCCTTCCCGCTTACATTGGGAGAATTTGATCCCAAAGAGACTCAGGGACTTGTCCAAAGTCACATAGTAGAAGAAACTCAAATCTGAAACTCAGTCTCTGGTAGAAACAAATATTTGCTCTACATTATAGCTCACATGTTTTCTTTCTCTTCCCAACAAATAACTTATGAGGTTATTAAAATTAAAATTAGAAGACTTTTCCCTGAGCTCCCCTCAGGTAATGGAAGGAACATGAGAGGAGCTTGGGCCAAGGGGAAACCCACCTGGAGGAAAAAGCATATTTGGCTGCCCTGGACAGAGTTCACCAGGATGCCAAGCAAAAGAAAACAAAGAGGCAAATTCACAGACCTGCCCTGATACCTTTTAAACCTATTTATTAGGTACAGGCTCAATTTCATGGACAAATAACCCCATCTTTTCTGTACAAAAAAAAAATCTGGAAATGTGCTGTCGATGAGATGAAATATTTTAAATTCATACTATCCTTCAAATTTCAGGTCATACTATTTCACTTTAACAATTGCATCGTTCAACTTTTTTTTTTGACCCCCAACTGAGATATATTACTGATTCAGTCACTGATTTTATTCCCTTTGCATTAGCTCTCTTAGAGTTCTGTCTTCTTTAGATCCTCTGGAGTGACTGTCATTTTTGCACAATCACCAAATTACAATTGAGTGGTCAATGATGTCATTCTGATAGACAACTGATGGAAAAACTAGGATATTCATGCTCTTTGTGGAGCACTTGCCCTTGACCTGAGGATAGCATTATATTCAAATTGTCTAAAGGTGCTATTTTTTAAACTGTTGTAGTTAAAATAGGTTGGATTCAATAAATAACTTTTCTGCTCTGTCTATGGGGGGCAACCAGCATCTTCTCCTTTACATACAGATGGACAGCTCCTGCCCTCAGACTCTGACATCGCTACTTTCTGCTGAGAGCTACAGGGCAGGTTCAGAAATCATTGTGTGGCCTCTCGGCTGATGAGGTGAATGATCAGTGTAACTGGAACTGAGATCTATGATCTATATCTTTGCCATAGCTCCAGGTGAAAAAGGTCAGGTCAAGGGTGCCTTCTTTCCTAGCCCCTTCTAGTCATAAGAGTCACTGATAACAGCTAAAAATCACCTAGTCCAACCACATGGAAAAAATTGCCAAGTTTTAAAGAAGTGAACCCACCCACAGTGAATCCAGATCTCCTGACTTCTCATTCTAAGCCTTGACATGGCATCACCAAGCTCATGATACCCGCACAGCTCTCGCTTCTGCCCTGACACCTCTGCAAAGTTCCCGGGGATTTCCTACATCTCCCTGTTCTCTCCTCAACCTTCCTTGCTCTCACTCATATTTTATTTATATATACTTTCATTATAACTTTCTCTTAAGTAGACCCAAGCCATAATCACATTAAAAACTGAAGTCTAATAAAATAATTAATACAAAGCTACAACGTTGCTATCAAGAGAGGACAATAATAGTGACCTGACCTCCAGGGAAAGAGAGAAGTAGTCAAACCACACTGCTATTTTTACCTGCCTATAATTACACAAAGATTTGTATGACTCTGATTGAATGTGTGGTCACATGGACAGTGATTCAGTGCTCTTAAAAAATTCAGGTCACATATAGTGCAACTAGGTTCAAAAGATCCCAATCTCTTTCTTCTGCTACTTTGTTATGTGTCCTCGGAGTGTTAATAAACCTATCTGGGCCTTGGGTTTCTCATCTAGAAAATGAAGGACTTGGATCACATGATTTCTAGTTGCCCTTCCAGGACTAAATCCTATTCCATATTTCCAAGGAATGATGTAGAGAGAAATTGGAAGGCTGAAGAAGGAGTCCAGGATTTGCACAATATAGCAAGCAGCAAGAGAGGAAACAGGATGTCTTTCAAATTTATAGTCTTCACCTTCATTTTGAGCCAAGATACTTTGGCTTTGGCTCCCTCTGACCTACTCTCTTATCTCTTCCACCATTTTACCTAAAATATGTAAGCTCAAGTGAAGCTTGCAAATGTAAGCACTGATAAGGAGTTTAAAACTGTCAGTCCTGCCGGCATGATATGAATCAATGTAAACAAACATTTAAAGTATTTCTTCTTAGCATCTAATAGAAACTTAGAGTAAGGATCTAGTTATGAAAACTGGATAACTCAGAACATCAGAGAATATGGAACAAGTCTTTGCTGTGGGTTATATGAATCCTGTGTCACAAGAGTGCTCCAGGGGTAGTGAGACTACCATGCAATGTGGAAAACAATAGAATCAGGAGCAGAGTGTGGGATGTACCACGCATACACTGGCCATGAAATAGCCACCAGCCCTTTGCCACAAGGCATCTCCTCTTTGGCCTTTGGGCACCAGCTCTGCCACTCTGCAAGGTCTCTGGTATGAAAAGTTGGCAAGCAAGGAGACTTAGCATTGCCTAAAGGCCATTCAGTCCCATCATTCCCAAAAAGCAAGAAAAGAAATGCACTTTACCTAGCCCAATCTATGGATCAAAAAAGAGTTCCACAGTCCCAGAAACTAATAATATCATAGCATCTGAACAGCATCACACATGACTTTGAGGACCACAAAATTGTACTACAATATAGTATAGTGGTGGTGGGGAAACACCACCACTCTGATGTAGTCCTTCTTTAGACAACAAACTAACAGAAAGCACTTCGTAGATTGTTTACAATAATATTCAGTTTTAGTTTAAGTGATCGTGCAGCACAACCCCTAAGTCAATTTTTTTCATCCATGTACACTTACGACTTCAGGAAACCCCTTTGAGCTTTGCAATGCAAAAGAAAATGGCAAGATGGCTACAACACATGGACAGACTCTGGCGCTTTCCCACCCAGTCATTCACCCGGCTCTTCTAGCATTGGGAAATGGGTACTGACTGGTTATAGCCAAGGCACATTCCTCCCGCTTCGGTCCAAATTAGTGTTGGAATTCAATCCTACCCAATAAAAGATGAAGGGAATACACTCAAGAAGCTTCATGGAATGTTTTCCTTTCCAAAAAAAAAAAAAAAAAAACGGGCAGATAAAGCTGGTGCAATCTCTTTTCCCTGAACTAGGATATCTTAGCCCACTATTGTGTTATTACAGAATACCACAGACTGGGTAAGTTATGATAAACAGAAATTTATTTTTCATAGTTCTGGACACCAACAAGTTCAAGACCGAGAGACCAACATCTTCAAAGGACTTTTTTGCTGCATTAGCTCATTGCAGAAGTCAAAAGGGCAAGAGAAAGAAAGCAAGAGAGGGTGAACACTCTGGCCTGATAATGGAACCACTCCTGCAGTAATAGCACTGATCCATTCATCCCAGCAAAGGCCTCATCATTTCTCATTTCTTAAAGGCCCCACCTCCCAATACCATCACAATGGCAATCAAATTTCCACACAGGTTCTGGAGGGGACAAACTTTTAAACCATAGCAAAGGATAAGATGTTTGAAGATAACAACACCCCTTGGGTTGGGGTTGTGGTTTAGCGGTAGAGCGCTCGCCTAGCACCTGTGAGACCCTGGGTTGGATCCTCAGCACCACATAAAAATTAATAACCAAAATAAAGGTATTGTGTACAACTAAAAAATTAATTAAGAAAAAGATACAACACCCATCCTTTGATGGTGGGGAGACAAATGAAAGGGAAAGAGAATGGTAGAGGTACTGTGTTGACATCTCTGAGCACCTAAATCTATACCAACAGCCAATTAATTACATCCAAACTACCATTTTGAAAGCAAAACCCATGCTTATTTGACTAAGCTTTCAAAATTTTAAGTGTTTTCTTTTTCTTATTGCTGAAAACATTCCAGCTAATGTAAGGGAATCTCACAGAATCCAAGGCCTAAGTTGAAGTAATCTTTACCTAATCTCTTGACACCAACCCCACCCAATGACCTAACCCAACTTTCAGCCCAGTTTCACTTAACAGTACTAGTTTTACTCCTATTTTGTATATTTCATACATATACTACTCATATTTTATCTTGCTCTAAAAGGTAGAAATAAAGAAATGTTTACCCTTAACATATTTCTAAAGAAACAATACTGTTTCTAATTTTTATTTGGAAATACTAGAATTAAACTTATTTTGATTAAATGCAGTATGAACCATGCTTTCTTTTGTAAAAAAAATAAATAAATCATTAAACAATGTTTTTTCTATGAAAACTTCATCATCTAAATTGGATGATCCTGCATTTACTCTATGCATAGATTTGAAGGACACAATTAGAGTATATTAGTCCACTTTCTGTCACAAATGACACAGGCTACTTGTGAGGTAAAAAGAGATTTACTTGGGCCAACGGTTCTGGAGCTCCAAGCCCAAGATCAGGTGGCCCCACTGATTAGGACCTCTGATGTGGACAGTGCATGGCAATGGCAGAAGCACATGTCAGGGCAAGCACTCGCATTTTTAAACCAGAGTCAGAGAGACTGGAGTCTCACAGTTCCCTTAAAGGACTCACCAACACCACCACCCACCCCTGCAATGACCTAAGGCTCTTCTGCGAGGCTCTACCTCTGAAGTTTCCACTACCTCCCAAGAGTGCCATCTTGGAGACTCAACCTTTAGCATGTAGACCTTTGGGGGACAATTATCCAAACTATAGCATAGAGTAACACTTCTAGTGCCACAAGCAAAAACCACACACTATCATTTCCTTGTGTACTTCTTCACCAAAAGCACTAGTTCCATATATTGATTAAGGAGATCCCTGAAAACTATCTACTCTATGATGTTCTTGTTTCTAATAATTCCAAAGTCATTGAGATTTAGCATATAGAAATTGTCTTTATGCCTGAATATCTAACCCAGGCTCATTTACATAGAACAAAAGATTCTTTTTGTTCATAAGTAAATAGAAATGGGATACAAAAGAACCTCTCTGAAATTTTGATATGAGCTAATATTCTTTCAAGGGGAAGATAAAATAAAAAGTCTGCTCCCCAAAAGATAAACTCTGGCTTAGTTTGACTATTTAAGTTTACCTAGGTATAAACACTGTTTTTATTTTCTACAAATCTAATTTCTCTTTTATTAATAAAGAAATCAGGCTTAGGACATAATAAATGTCTATGTTCCTACCTGAGTGAGGCGGCTTTTAGATGGCAGAGAAGGCATGTACTACTATAGTATTACAAAGTTCCCCAAAACTTTTACTTCAATTTCATTATAAAAACAACTAACATTTATTAATAATTTCTATGCATATTACATATATTATTCCATCTAGGCCCAAAAAAATCCTGAGACATGTAATATCAATATTCCCATTTTGCCAAGAAACTGAGGCATAAAATGTTATGTAACTTGCCAAGGAAGCACAGGTAGAAAGTCTAAAACTTAGATTTTAAACCTAAGGAATTTGGTGCCAGAGTCAGAAATCTAACCCTATGCATGGAGTAACCTGTCGATGTGTTAAACAGTTTAGCTGACATTTCTGAGCAGACTGCTTCAGGGGGTAATCATGGGGTAGACATTTCCATAGTGTGAAATGCTTCTCTCTTCTTGATCAACCCACAGGTTTAGTTCTTCAGTCTGCCCATTAGTGCAGATGAGAACAGGAGCTGAATGGGTTTATTTGAAGTGCTACTCAAGGATTTGTTTTCACTCTTGAGTCCTCTGCATGCTTACAAGTTTGTATTAGCACTTGAACTTCAGATAAGACAGGAAGGCTAAACTCATGGAAACTCAGGGGTAAATGATGAGCTGCCCTGGTCACTCCTTATAAGGGGTAAAAATGGGAGTTCATAACCCACTTGAATCAAATGTATGAAATATGATATGTCAAGAAATATGTAATGTTTTGAACAACTAATAATAAAAATTTTTAAATAAATAAATAAAGAGACTTCCACAAGACACTGGACTATTCACCATCTTGTTCTTCAAAAGGAAATAATTCATGGGTAACTAGGGGAAAAAAAATCTCTCCATCTGTACCTATATGTTGTAAAATACTGTGTGTCTCTATTTCAAGTGTTCTCATTCCTCAGCTTAAGGATTCTTGTTTCCCTTACAAAATAACCCAGCAATCTACATCTGAAAGTGCATCTTGAAGTGAATAGGGGTTATCAGGTCCTTAAATGTTAGAAAGAAAAAGAGGAAAGTGAAGTTCTTTTAGGTGGAAAACAACAAACTTTTGACTATTTTACAAAATGGTCTGAGATCAGCTTTGGTCACTAGTAAACAACAGGACTGAGACGTTGCTGAGACACAGGATTTTCAGTGCTAAAACCAATACAGTCCCACTGTACAATTTCAGGCAAACCAAGACATCTGGTCATCCTATCACTGATCCAAGTCTCCATCTGTCTAATCAGTTTCCATTAGTCAGTAGTCAGTTCTTTGAAGCCAATTCAATGGTTCCTTAATGGGTTCAGGGATAAATAAGCTAAGTTAGAGCCAAAAAAAAAAAAAAAAGTAATAAAAAAATTAAAAGGAACAAATTATTGATTCTTGGAAAATATCAGATGACTCTCAATACATTAAACTGAGTTAAAGAACTTAGTTTCAAAAATTATATTTTGCAGGAATCTATTTAAAGGAGATATTTTTTAAAAAATCTGAGTGATGGATAGCAGCTGAGTGGTTGCTAGGAGATAGGGGTTGAGTAGAGGATATAAATATAGAAGGATGACATGAGAAAGTTTTTCAAAGTGGCGGAAGTGTTCTCAGTCCTGGTGGTGATTACACAAATATATACGTGTAATAAAATTCATAGAACTTTGCACCAAATGGGGGGATCTCTTTTATTATAAGAAAAAAATTAAATAATTTTGTAGAATTTTTCTAAGTTAAAGCTTTTTTTTCTTTTTGTTGTTATAGTTAAAGTTATCATGAAAAAAAACCCTAATTAATAAATGGGCAAATGAATTCAGTGGACATTTCTTAAAGAAATAAAAATGGTCAATAAATACATGAAAAAAATATCCAGTATCCTTAGCAAGCAGGGAAACACAAATCAAAACTATTATGAGATTTTTATCTCATCCTATTTAGAATGGCAAGCATCAGCAATATAATTAATAATAAATTCTGGAGAGAATGTGGGGTGAAAGAAATGCTTATGCATTTTTGGTGGGACTGCAAATTAGTACAGCCACTTTGGAAAGTAGTATGAATATTCCTCAAAATATTAGGAATGAATTTACCATATGACCCAGCTATTCCACTCCTCAGCATTTATCCAGAAGAGCTGAAATCAGGATATTATAGTGACACCCACATTCTAATGCTTATAGTAGCACAGTTCACCATTGCCAATTTATAGAACCAGCTTGGGTGCCCATCAACAGATGAATAGATGAATAAAATGCTGTTTATATACACAATGGAGTTCTACTCAAACATAGAAAAGAATAAAATTATGTCATTTGCTGGCAAAAGATGAAACTAGAGAACATCATGCTAAGTGAAATAAACCAGACTCAGAAAGTCAAGGGTCAAATGTTTTCTCTCACATTTGGAAGCTAGAGAGAAATAAAGAATAATAAAAAGGGGATCTCATGAAAATTGAAGGGAGTACAGTAAGGAACGGCATCAAGGGAGAGGGAGGAGGAGTGGGAAAGAGGAGGAACTACAAAATGCAATCAACCAAATTATGCTAAGTGCATGCATGAATATAACACAACGAATCCCACTTTTATGTATGATTATAGTGCAGCAATTAAAAACAATAAATAATAAGAAGGAAGACTAGTAGAGTAGAAGAAGAGAATTGGGAGGGAAATAGAAAGTATTAGGGACTGAAATGGAGCAAATTATGTTTTATGTATTTACAGATGTTAAAATGAACTCCATTATTGTGTATGATTCTAAAGCATTAACAAAAATATAAAAAATAGGAAAAAGAAAAGATAACCCACATACCCATCTATATCACAGGACCAAGAGTACTTACTGCTCAAGGACTCAAGAAACCTGAGTTCTTGACCCAGCTCCTTTCAACTTGATACACACACAGACTTTGGTAAATTACTCCACACGTCCATGTTCTAATTTATAAAATGAGAGTCATGCAAACGAATGTCAGTAGAGGGGGCAGAGAGAGCAGAGGGGAGGGGAGGGGAGGGGAGGGGGGATAGTAGAGGATAGGAAAGGCAGCAGAATACAACAGACACTAGTATGGCAATATGTAAATCAATGGATGTGTAACTGATGTGATTCTGCAATCTGTATATGGGGTAAAAATGGGAGCTCATAACCCACTTGAATCAAATTGTGAAATATGATATATCAAGAACTATGTAATGTTTTGAACAGCCAACAATAAAAAATTAAAAAAAAAATGAGAGTCATGAACTAATTCTGTAATGTTTGACCCAGCTCTAAAATTTTAATAGGCTATGATCTTGCATCATATGGAATTCCCCAATTTGTTTGTCTTAAACTTCAGCAAAGACTCAAATTAGCTAATGGTCATAGTTGGAATGGACAGACATCAAATGAGGGTATTTCCTAATTTAAAATGCTCTCAAAAGAAGAAGTACAGGTAGAAGTCTTTCCCACCCAAAAAAAAAAATGTAAATGTCAAGCTGAATTAACATTTTAGACATAAAGCTACACATAAGACCCAGTAGAAATTTTTAATTATTTCCTTCTTCCTTTTAATGGAGATGTAAAATTATACATATTTATGAGGTAGGTACTGCATGCTATATACATATTACGGGGTACTGCATGTATACATCATACATGTATACATTGTATGATGTTCAAATGAGGGTAAGCATATTTGTCTCCTAAAACATTTATCATTTCTTTATGGTGAAAACATTCAAAATTCTTTCTTCTAGATTTTTTTGAAACCTACATTATTTAATAATCTACTACAGTACACTATCATTATTTGTATTCCCTCAACCATGAACAGAACACCAGATCTTATTTCTCCTGTCTAGATTTAACTTAGCACCCACTAACCAACACTCTTCCCACCTCATTTCAATGTTTAAGTTGATGTTTTCCTTCTTGCTCAAAATAAAACTTAGAAATTAAAAAGAAAGAGAAATAAAATCACAACTCTTTCTGGAAACCAAGATTTTGCATTTTGTTTTTATCTCTGCAGTTTAGATATAGGAATAAGAAAGAAGGGACTTTTTAATGCTACACAAAGAAATTCAAAGTCTCTCACATGGGGGTGTATTCAATCTGAAAGCAGTCAAACTGCTCAAAGCTTCATACTGAAATTCCAGAACAGAAAACATCTTAGTTTCTGTTATATTGGAATGTCCCCTAAATTTTTTCATCTCCATTTCTAGTTGAGAAATTCCTGTGAAATAGAAGGAACAGGAAAAGGTCACTTGATACAAGACCTTAGGAAACCCTAAGGGATATTTAGGGGAAATTGACCAACAAGTCAGTCTTGCTGGTGACAGGGAGATATTTCAGAGATGATTAAAGGGGAGTATAGAAAGTACAATCTCTCTGAAATTTTGTTTTACTATTTAAAATCTTTGATCCATAGATTGACTTTATTATAATCTAATGCTGAATCTACATACAGAAC
Source organism: Marmota flaviventris (assembly GCF_047511675.1). NCBI lineage: Eukaryota > Metazoa > Chordata > Mammalia > Rodentia > Sciuridae > Marmota > Marmota flaviventris. The sequence continues at coordinate 149,749,806 of NC_092502.1, forward strand.
ACTAAAATTTATATATGGTATCCTGATTCTCAATACTTAAACTTTTAAAGTATTTGAGTATTTAAAAAAAAAAATTCAAGGGCTGGGTTGTGGCTCAGTGGTAGAGAGCTCGCCTAGTACATGCAAGGCCCTGGTTTCAATCCTCAGCACCACATAAAAATAAATAAATAAATAAAACAAAGGTATTGTGTCAAACTACAAATATATATGTATATAAAACTTATGTAGTTTCATAAGAGCCTCCTCATGTGCTTGCTATATTGGGTTTATTTGGTGTGTTGGATTTTTTTTTTCAGCAATAAAAGTAACTTGTAATTGGCAATTTTAATTGTATGGCAGAAATGAACCTTAGAAGCAACTGCCTAATAAAACTTCTTGGGTTTAAAGTTGTGAAGGTCAATCTGGATTGTCAACTCAATTGGATTAAGAGATGCCTATGGTTTAAGAGGTGTCTGGATGTGTCAATGAGGTTGTTTGCAGGACTTACTAGCACATGGAACAGAAAACTGAAGGGGAGACCTTCCCTGAATGTGGACAGCACAGTCCAATAGGCTGGGGGCCTGGTCAGAACAAAAAGTGGAGGAAGAAAGAAACAGAAGTAAACACAAGCTCCATTCTTCTTGAGCAGGTGCTTCCATTGCTGATGCAATCACCTGAAGATTTCAGACTCCAGCTCCTTCACTTTTCCACAGTGGACTCTGGGTAGAGACTCTCCAGGCAATTTCCAGGCCTGTAGTGCTGGACTGGGGTTGCATCATTGGATCTCAGAAGACCTTCTGAGGCTCCAGTTTCTTCAACTGAACAGATAAGAGCTCATCTCCAGCTCTCCAGCTTGCAGATGGCCACTGTGGGACTATGCAACTTCTGATTCTGCGAGCCAATCAAATAAATGCCCTTTTTACAAATATATATATAAAACAAATGTGAATGTGGTGTGTGTGTGTGTGTGTGTCCTTTTGGTTCTCTTCCTCTAGAGATTCTTGACTAATACAAAAGTTATCATTAAAAACGTAAAGTGAGTTTTGAATTAAGTAAAATATGATTACTCAGTCCATTTTCTCTTGGTCTCTAAGAGCCCCCAAAACCTCAGGTGTTATCAGATACAAGCTGGAACATCTATTCCAGCTAACAGGCTGCTCAATACTAGCTTCAAAGTATGTTTATGGCACCTTTGTCTAGTATAAGATAACTGTATTTATGTTTGTATGAATACGTTGGTCTTTGTGTCTATCTTTGTGCTAATACCATGACGTTTTTGTTATGATTAAAGGTATAGAAGCTTTTTGTTCATTTGTTGTTTGGTTTTGTTTCTCTTGTTTGTTTTTGGCCTTGCAAACCACTTTTACACAGGAAAAAAATGTAAATCGGGGCCCATATACATAAAAATCAATTTAATTCTGTCTGCATTTACTTTAAAATAGCAAGACGCTATGCATCAGGAATAAAAAAAATAAGTTTTTTAAATCTCAAAATCAAATAAAGAATAAAGTAATAACTTTACTATGTTTGGTCTAAAGAACAAGGGAAAGACAGAAAGGGGAATCATGATGGAAAGAATGAAAAGGAGAGAGAAGAAAGGGACAGACACTCCTCTGGCTTGTATGTGTCCCCCAAAGTTCATGTGTTAGAACTTGATCCTCAGGGCTACAGTGTTGAGAGGTGGGGCCTTAAAGAGGTGATCAGGCCATGAGAGACCAGCCCTCAAGAACTGCTTGATATCATTATCACAAGAGTGGGTCAGTTACAAACTTGCTCTGGTGCATATTTCCTCTCCCCCATGTGGTGCTTTCCACCATGTTATGATGCAGCAAGAAGGCCCTTCCAAGATGCCAGCACATGCCTCTGAATTTCCCCACCTCCAGAGCTGGGAGCCAAATAAATTTCTATCCATTATAAATGACCTAATCTATGGTTTTATGTTTTATAAACATAAAACAGACTGAGAGGGTAGACAGAAACTGTGAGACATGATTAAGAGAGAAAGATAGACTGAAGAAAAAAATGAGGAGGGAGAAGTGGGAAGGAGAAAGGGATGAGATGGGCATGGAGAGGCAGACATATGAAGTGATTCCTGGTCTCTCCAAACCCACTGCACTCCAGAGGTCCACATTGGTGAGAACCAGACCTCCTAAGATCACTGCCCCTTCCGTCCCTGCTAGGGAAGATGTGTACCTAGGCATTCCTCTCACCTGCTCACACACAACATCAGGAACACTGACATTTCAGTTTGAACTTTAAATATTTTTTTCATTTCTGAATTTTTGCATTAATAGTGCAATATACCCCCTTTAAAAGTCTCAAATTTTTAAAAGACAATAATTGCAGGCATTATAAATGAAAATCACATCCAGGGTCACATGTCCAATCCTTCATTTTACAAATGGAAAAAATGAGGCTCAAAGCCAAGGTGACTTTTCCAGGGTCTCACAGGCTAGCAAGAGAATAACCAACCATAAATCAGATCAAGGAGAGTGCATAGCATCAGTGCTCTCAAGGTGAGAGCAGGATCGTTTTTCTGAATAATTACACACTAACACAGCCTGAGTCTTTGTGCCTTCAAATTTTCCACCATACATCTGCAGACTTGGCTTGGTCATGTCACTACCACTTCCTGATGTGGGGATTGTTTTCCTTTCAAGAATAAATACACAGTAAGAGCCAATAAACTCTCAAATGATAAATGCCCTCTTGTCTCAATATTTTCTTCTCGGAAGATGGAATACAACATGAGGAAAATTCTTTTCACCAGAATAATAAATATTTATTGTAAGACACAAACAATACACTAAATAATGTCTTGGGGGTACTACTTTCTGTCAGTGCAACATTTTCTCCAAATCCTTGGAGATATCAGCACCGAGTGGGCACACAGAGAGTGAAGCTGACTGGTCGATCCTGAGCACCAGATGGACACTAAGTCCAATACTGCACAGGGCATTAGACCACTGACACTTGGTACTCTGGTTTTTATTCCACTCAAGAAAATTCAAAGCATGAAGTACCCTGGTCCATACCTACCCCACTCAGTGATAAATTCAACTCTTACATTATCCAGAAACACCAGGACACACTGAAACTCAGATTGGCCCCAAAGCCTGAATGGCCCCAATGAAGAAAGTTTCTCACTCTGACAGAGGTCATTTCTGTGGGATACTATGAATAGCTGAGCACCACTCAGCCATGGCTCAGAATCTGATTTTTCTTCCCAAGACAGTGATGGTCTCTAATCATCTCCAGCCCAAACCCTCTCCACCCTTAAAGACACACTGGAAATCACATGATTCTGATCACAGAACTAAGGGAACCCAAGTCAAATGATTCCTATCTCACTGACAACTGAATTGAGCTGAAAGGGTTATAAGCACTCAGTGAATAGCCCCTATATAAATGGCACCCTATAATGACTGCACAGGCCTAGCAGAGAGTGAATAGTGATTATGTCCTAACATGATACTGTTCCAATTCAGGTTATAGTTAGCTGGGCTCTTGATTATTGCCTTGTCCCTACCCTTGGCTGATATGTCCCTCTCCTCACTAACATCTATCTCTCCAAGAAGGTGATATGGCAAAATTTTAAGTTAGACATGTCAATTTAAAGGAATTCCTTGTTAATAACAAAGTTGAATATTATACATGAATGCCATTAACCTTTGCTATTTGAATCCCTATGGCTCCCATTGGTTTGAGTTAGTGGACAGGTAGGGTTGTGGAACATTCCTATGACTAAGTAACAGAATTGCCCAGGTAAAAAGAACGTTTCTGGTATGATTTCTAATGCTCACTTTGGTTTTCTGCTTTTTATCCTAAAGAAGAGGTGCCACAATTATCAAGAATAGAAGTAACAATAAATGTTGGCAAGGATGTGGGGGAAATGGTACATTCATACATTGCTGGTGGGACTGCAAATTGGTGCAACCACTCTGAAAAGCAGTATAGAGGTTCCTCCGAAAAGTTAGAATGGAACCACCACTTGATCCAGATATCCCACTCCTCAGTCTATACCTAAAGGATTAAAATCAGCATACTACAATGACACAGCCATGTCAATCTTATAGCAATTCAATTCACAGTACCTAAGCTATTAAATGAAGATAGCTGCCCTTCAACAGATGAATGGGTAAAGCAAATGTGGTATATATACACAATGGAGTATTACTCAGCCATAAAAACGAATAGCTTTATGACTTGTAAATGGATGAATCTGGAGACTATCATGTTAAGTGAAATAAGCCAGTCCTGAAAAAAACCAAAGGCTAAATATTCCTTCTGATATGTGGATGCTAACACAACAAGGGGGGAAAGGAAGAATAGAAATTCAGTGGATTAGACAAAGGGGAATGAGGGGAGGGGAGTAGGGCTATTAATAGGAGAGATAGTAGAATGAATTGGGCATAACTTTCCTATCTTTATATATGAATACATGACCAGTGTAACACCATATCATGTACAACCACAAGAATGAGATCCTAATTAGAATGTTATACTCCATGTATATATAATATGTCAAATTACACTCTACTCTCATGTATATCTAAAAAGAACAGCAACCAAATAAGAACAGGAGCCACTACACCTTTCCACCTAGCATCCCTTCATTGTTGATAAGAAAACCAATGCCTGCCTGGCACATCAAAGTCTCCAGATGTAAGTTAGAAAACCTGATGCCTCGTTTTGCCTTAACAATATACTAGAAATCAAAAGCTAATGCATTTAAAAATATCTTTATAATCTCAGAGACAGAGCAAGAGAATGTGAATGTTGATGGGTCCCCACACACACATACACTGCATAAGTGCAGGTACCTCTGGTCCTCTTGAAAGTACAATTGCAATAGATAGTCATAGATGAGATTCTGCCAAAAGCAAGGAACATATTAGGTAGCATTTAATAAAATTTCTAGCCTTATAAATCTAATTCTTGATTCCATGCCCCTAAGAGATCTGAAATGAGAGTAAAGAAGTTAGATCAGCAAAATTGAATTTTTTGGAAAGAACAGCTATAGGAGTGATTCACTTAATTTCCTTTACTGATCATTCTATTACAAAGACAATGGATGATCATGAATCGGGAAGCTGGGGGAAATAAGAGGAAAATAGTGTGGCCAATATATTCTGCTACAGATCAATGAGAAATAATTAATGTTGGCCCTTTTCTTGAATTGATAGCTTTTTACATAATACTGTGGCCAATATATTCTGCTACAGATCAATGAGAAATAATTAATGTTGGCTCTTTTCTTGAATTAATAACATTTTACATTAAAAAATTATCCACAGTCATTCTACCCACTAAGATATATAAAGCCCACTTCCATGTGCATGACATGGTCTTAAGTGCAGTCAAGAGCAAAGGACAACAGAAAGAAATTTGTCACTGATTTAGAACAACTGCATTTTTCACATGATAAGTTCATATCCCTTTAATAATCTTTCTTTTTTCTCTATTATAAACAAAAGTTTATTCTTAAATTTTTAGACTTCAAGACAATACTTTATCCTAGCTGAAGGTAGTAAAAAATGGTATAGTAGGGGAAACAGATGTTTGAATAGTAGTAGAACCAAGCGTCACCATCATCTTGGGCACAAGGAGCAGATTTTTGCCACTTTGGCCTTAGGCCTGAACCTAAGCAACTCTATTTAAAAACTCCAGTTTGAAACCTGCAGTCTCACCAGGCACACCCACAGAGCCCTCCAGTATGGTCTCAAGTTACTTCCCCTCGCCCTGATAAAGAGAATGAAGCCCCTGGCAGGCTGTCCTCGCCTGATAAAAGGGAAAGGGGAGATCAGGGTGGAGACCACCAGACCAGATGTTTCTGGCCCCAGGGTAAATGATGTCATTGAGAAATCCAGTGGTAGCTGATAAGGATTGAAAGGGGTGGGGGTCAAAAGGCCCCAAATTTAGTATAAATAATAGAGCAAATGAACAGGGACTCAGCCAGGCGAAACAAGGAAGCACTCGAGCTGGAGAGCCTGATGAGGGCCTGACATCCCATCACTTGTCATCATTTCCTGAGCCTCTGCGTGATCCTCACCTCTCTCAAACTCCACCGCCTCGGCTGGACCTTGGTGAGAGCCGCAATTTCTCCCTACGACCCTCCCCTCAACCGGTCATCCACTTCAGGCCAGGAAAAGCCTGTCTTGGTCCGTCCAGATCTGGTCACGGCAGTCTGAGTGAGTGTGCATCTGCTGGACATAAAGCCTAAGGCTTAAGACTTTTGAACTTCGCATGCAAAGGGAATGTCTGTCATTAGCCTGTCATAATTAAGTGTGTTTTGCAGTGCTTGCAATTAATCTAGAATTGTTTACTGTGAATTAATTAATCTAGAATTGTTTGCTGTGAATTGATTATGTCTATTGCAGTGCCTAGCATTAAGGATTGTCGTTTTCTTCATTAAGAACCTATAGAGTGAAATTGTATTGAGTAATTCGAGTGAATAAAGCATTGAAAGGGGCAGAAGCACATGGACGTTCTTTATTTCTCCACTCAACTGCATGCGTCGCAATTTTGCCCCCTCACAACAGTCACATTTCTTGATTTCACCTGTGGCCAGAGGTCTCTTTCCTGCCGCCTTAACTTTCAGCTCCTCAAGTTTCTCTTGTTCTTTCTTTTGTTTCTGCTTGAAAGATTTCTCTTCCTCAACCATCTCCTTAACCAGCTTCTTGGAAAGTTTCATGGTCTTCTTGCCATCTTCACAACCTCACTTAGCACCTGCCGCCCCCTCCCAGACCCTGCTCCTGGTCAGTGTTTTCTAAAGTGCCATCTAAAGATCCTCTGATCACCATAAGAGCCTGGTATAAATGCAGAGCCCTTGCCCTTACCTAATATCTAGTGCTTTAGGAAGTCTGAGAGAAGGCCTTTGTAGAGAATTCCCTAGAAGTACATTGAAGTGTGAGATTGCTGCAATAGGAACAATCTCAAGTGCACGTCATTCAGGGGATTCAAGTGCAGGCTTAGATGAAAGGGTGACTCAACTGTGCAGGGTAAAGATTTACTAAGCATCTCCTGCTCCCATTTCCTGTCTTACACTTAAATAAGGCCCTTAAAGTTGAAAGGAAATGGCTGTATGTTCCTGAATTACCTTTATTAATAGTTTAGTCACACTTGAAGACCTTAATGTGATAAGAACTTAATTAATTTGAACCTGTTAATGGAGAAGTCCTATTCATTTGAAAAGAATCAGAAACAGTAGACCTTTTTTTGGTTTTGGTGGTGGTTGTTTTTTTTTTTTTTTTTTTTTTTTTTTTGTTTGTTTGTTTGTTTTTTTGTTTTGGTTTGGTTTGTTTTTTGAGTTTTTGTTTTTTGGTTTTCTTTTTTTGTTGGTACCAGGGATTGAACCCAGGGGCACTTTAATCACTGAGCTATATCCCCAACAATTTTATCTTTTATTTTGATATTTTATTTGATATTTGATATTTTATTTTGGTTTCACTAAATTGCTGAGGCTGGCTTTGAATTTGTGATCCTCCTGCTTTGGCCTCCCAAGCCTCTGGTATTACATACATGCACCACCTCACCCAGCACTAGACATTTTTAATAGTTATTTTTTTCTGCTACATAATAACATATTCTAGCTTACAATCTAATGCAAAATTTGAGAGGTGAGTTTTTTACCTTGATGTGGGTTGAGATGTACTGAAAAATCTCCCCACCACTTCGCCTACCTCAGGGTTCGGCATTACCAATTGTTCTGGATTTTCCCTCTCTGTTTGAACTAGTATTCTGGGTTCATCTGCATAACTAATGGTAAACAGAAGGAGATAATTGTTATTAAGAGACACCAAAGGCCAGGTACTGATTTCCTTAGCTGTCTCTCATCTCATTCACTCATCGTCATACCCCTGGGATAGATATTATTAGACCTATTTTACATTGAAGCTGAGGGTCATATAAGCACTGAGAAATGATATGATACCAGGGTCACTCTCCCGGTCAGGAAGCAGCCCTTATTACACCAGGCAGAATGGTATTTCTCTCAATGCAAAAATACCTAAAGGAGCCCACATTTGTTACAGTACAGTGTGGGAGGCCAACCTAGTATGTAACCAGTGTTTGTCTCTCCTTCTGATTGGTGTGGCATTGTTGGTCACCTTGTGATCTTGTTGCCTAGGTAACCATAGATCGTAGCCCAGATCTTTAGGGTTGAGCAAATGTGTCTTCTTGCATAAGCCTGCCTTCTACATACCCATGGGCGGAGCTATGCTCACCTGTTCCTTTGTGATATTACCCCTTGCCCTGTTTGGGATAGAATGTTCCATGGAAACCCCCTTTGTGTGTCCCCTTCTCTTACTCTGCCCCTGGGTGTGGCCTTCCTAGATGTCAGTCAACCTGCTGACAACAGACATCATGAAGCTAGACTCAGCCCCTTGAAACCTGACCCCTTGCCTCATTTGAATAGCTTCTCCTCAATAAAAGGGGTCAGCAGGTGTGGGCTCTGTCTCTTTCTCTCTATTTCTATGGACCCTTAAGGTCAGAGAAGCCATCAGAGCACCCCCAAAGAAAAAGGTACTTCTGTCTCTTGTGTGGTTATTTCGTCCCCTGAGTGCTTTAGTCGCGAGCAAACCGGCAGTAGAGTGTAAAGAATATAATGTGGAAAGGGGTAATTTAAAGTTGATTAGACTGAGTTTGAATTAAGAATATGTCCCTGAGATTGGGGTTGTGGTTTAGTGGTTGAACACTTCCCTAGCACGTGTGAGGCACTGGGTTCAATCCTCAGCACCACATGAAAATAAATTAATTAATTATATAAAGTTATTTTTTTAAAGTATCTCTGTAACTGCATATTACCTTGAACAATGTCACTTAATCTATTATGGCTCAGTTTCCTATCTGTAAAGGGATACGATCTACTCCTTTCTTATGAGTAGTAGTTAAAATTAACAGAACATCATGAAAGCATCTAACCACATAGTTTAACAGTTAACAAATTTTAGTTAAATTGTTCTCTTTTTTAGAAAAAAAAATCAATTTGTTCAGTAGAAATACGTTTCTAAAATCTCACTAGGGCCACTCATGAAGAGAATGAAGAATCAAGAAGAGCAAAACATCAGGAAAATAAGGAGTCCCTGGAGAATGGGAAGAAAGAGGGTGTTGATAGGCAGGAAAAGAATGTAAAAAGAAAATACAGGTGGCCACCTGTTGTGGTTTGGATAGAGCTGTCCCCAAAAGCCCCTGTGTTAATGCAGAAATGTTCAGAGGTGAAATGACTGGTCTGTGACAGCTGTGACCTAGTCAGTCCATCCTGGCTTGAATGGACTTGGGTGGTAACAGTGGACAGGAGGGGCATGACTGGAAGAGAAGGGTCACTGCGAGCACACCCTGGAAGGGTTCACCTTCCCTGTGGCTCCTTCCTCTCCTGTCTGCTTCCTAACTACGAAGATGGAGCAGTCCTCCTCTACCACCCACTTCCACCAAGGTCCTGCCACACCTTGGCTCAGAGCAAGAGCTGGTCTTTTGTGAATGCCGTCTTCACCTGGCTGCCTCCTGGTGACACAGCCTCCTCAACAAACTCCTGAAGAAAGGATTTCTTCCTCTCATGCCCAGCTGTACTCACAACCTGGAGAACAGGTGTCCTCCTTGACCCCATTGCTCCTGATGCATTTTTTATCTCTATGATGGGAAGACCAGATCTTTTGTCAAAGTTTAAGTTGTCACGTGCTTCCTAATTCTCACTGTCATCTACAAATCACCGTCTCTCCTCATCACTTCCTGACGACTATCACCTGTTCCATATTTTCCTTTCCACCCCTACTTTTGTCACAATACATGATGACCTCAGCACTCTGGTTCTTCCACTTGCACATATCCAAAGACCACTCCCTCTAGTCTACTCTCCTGCTCCACCTTGTCATCACTGTTAACAGTACTACCTTCAAAATCTCAGCCTTTCTTTTCACGATCTGAACACCAAGTTCTAGCATCTGAATTCGTTTTCTCTATTCACACTCTGCTGAAGTTCCCCACTTCCAGCTGTGAAATGTCGCAGATGCCCTCTTCTCCTCCTTGTCGCTTAACTCATTCTTGCCTCTTGCTTGGAGTGGCAGGTGCGCATACTATTTGGTGCTTCATTAGAATGACTCCCTTGGAAATGCCCTTCATACAGGTCATTTTCACCCCAGCATACTTATCTGGCAAATCTCTAACCCAGCTTATATCCAACAATCTGCCTGTTCTAGGTGTCTCTACCCGAAAAAACAAATTTGCCAAAGTGAAATACATGACCATGCTTTTAGGGTTGTGGTTTCCTTGCAAATCATAACCACAGAAATGTATTTACCAGCTGCTTTCACTACTGACAGCAATTTATCTACTGTTCCCCAGGTCATAACCTATCACTCCTAAAATCTAACTCTATGCCTACTGAACAGCTGAGTGTGGCTGGAGAAAAATCCAGAACTCTGCTGAGCGCTCTTTCACATATAACCTCAAACCTTAGAAAGGTTAAAAGTTCCTGGCAATAGCCACATTCTTCTGACTTCCCACTTTTTGGACACCTCCTTTTCTTTTTTTCAAATATATTTTTATTTTTAATTGACACATAATAATTATTCATATTTATTGGGTACAGTGTGATATTTTAAAACAAATAGGAAGTGTGAAAAATGATCAGATCCTGGTGACTGGAATAACCATCACCTTAAATATTTATCATTTCTATTTTTTATTTTTTTAATTATTATTATTGGTACTGGGGATTTGAACCCAAGGGCACCTAACCACTGAGTCACATTCCTAGCCCTTTTCATTTTTTATTTTGAGACTGGGTCTCACTAAGTTTCTTAGGACCTAGCTGCTACTAGCCTCAACTTGCAATCCTCCTGCCTCAGCCTCCCAAGGCACTGGGATTACAGGTGTGTGCCACCACACCCTAATATTTATCATTTGTTTGTGTTAGGAACATTTAAAAATCCTCTCCACTAGCTATTTTGAAATATTCAACTAATCATTGTCAACCATATTTACCCTATTGTTCTATAGAATGTTAGAAACTATCTCTCGTTTGCACCCCTGTACCTCTTATCAATCTTCTCTCCATTCCTCCCTTCCTCAATCTCTTTCCAGTCTCTGGTAACCACCATTCTATTCTCCATTTCTATGAGATGAACTTTTTAGTGTCTATATACTAGTGAGAATAGGCAGTATTTAAGATAACTCTTTCATATGTTTTTTTTTTCTTTCCTCACTAGCACATCCTTGCACTAAGCTGAAAGATGTGCCTCTTGTTTTCCTAATTGAATAGATATATTTGGAAGATCATCCTCATATTCTTCCTAGACCAAGTTCAGTAGCCTTCCTACATCTATACCCATACCCTGTACCTTCCTTTTGTCTCAGTGGATGAACCGCCCTTCTCCTACCTAATGCTAACCTACCTCTATTATTAACTAGACTCTATCCCCTTACCCTAGTCAAAGACTGTGTTCCTACAACTCTTTCCTCTCTTAAATTTGCAGCACCATTTTTTGATCATTCTGGACCCCTCTGATCAGCGAGTCAGCATTGCACCAAGCTCACTCAGTTGGCAAATCAATACTGCATATCCACACTACCCCACTCTCAGCAGCACTGAGCAGTTATTATGTCCTTTTTAAAACACTTTCTCCTCTTGGCTTCCAAGACATCATACTTTATTGACATTCCCCCTGCTTCAGAGTCTGCTCCTTTTCCATCTATTTTGTGAGATGCTCCTTCTCTCCTCACTTCCACAAAGTGGTAAGATGACCAGTGCCCAGTTCCAAACCTTCTTATCTAAAACTATGCCCAAACCCCAGAGCTGTAATCTATCACTGGCTTAATGTCCTGTGTATGATGATAACTTCTAAATCCCAGTCCCATCCTCTCTCTTTAACTGTAGATGTTCATGGCCAATCACCCATGGGATACTTGTCTTTATCCCCCAAACCCAACTGTTGATTCCTACATTGCAGCCTCCATAATGCCTTCTTCCTCAGTCTCTCAATGAATGAGCAACTATCTTTTTACTACCCAATTTATCCAGCCAAATACCTACGGGTATTCACAGATTCTCCCCACTTTCTAAACTCCCGGGTTCATCAGCACATACGCATGGAGTGAATGAATAAACAAGCAAGTACGACTGCTTTGCCAGGAGCAGAAATTATGAGAAACTACTTCTCACAGTCCAAAGACGTGAGCAATGGCATTCATCCTAAACATGACTTTTTAATAACTTATGAGGAAATGAAACCTGTAATAAAGTCAGATGCTGAGATTTATAGCAAGAGTCCTCGCTTCTCAGATTTGGTCACTTCCTCTTAAATTACTGGCACAGTGGGCCCAGTGCTGCTATTTTGGGCGATATGATTTGTCTTCTGTTAATCAGTTTAAAGAAGTCCTGGCATGCTGTATTTCTAAATAATTTTCCTCCAAATACAATATATCCCTAAATTTCTATAGTGGATTGACATTATGATTGACTACTCAGGTGAAAACCTAGAGGGAAAAAAAATACTAATTAAACCACTTTTTAGCTGAAAGGAGCCATTGCTTTGGTGTACCAGAGCTGAAAGATAATGAACCATATGAAATCATCTTTGGGAAGAACTTCTGAGAATGAAACAATGTGTTTTTTCTCAACTTAATATTTTAATCCAGTATTTTCTGTTTGTTTTTCAAACCCAAATTCAATTTAGAATGTAAACAATTAATGTTTTTAGTAATGAGAAACAATTCACTTTTCTTCTGGTACACACACACAAAAATAATTAGTGCCTATAAAAATGACTTGGGTCATTGTTTTTTCAATTAAAGAGCAAAAACTTGAGCCCAGGATTGACTCACATATCTGTTAGTGTCTTGAGTTTATTGACGGCCCTCTGTGTTTCTTTATAATCTCTTTTGAATTCAGAGAGAACTTACCAGATGTTAAGTGTGCAAATCACTCACTCCTAAAATTTTGTCTAAGGCCATTTTGATCATTCTGGATGTTATATGTTCACTCCCCGTACTGACAAAGGAGTTTGTGCAGCTGATTCTGGCAGAAATTGTAAAAACTACCTTAGGTAGTAAAAGCCCTAAACTAACTTCTTCAACAAAATGTTTAATTTCTCTACCTTCATTTTTTAAAATATATTTAATTGTAGTTGAACAAAATACCTTTATTTATTTATTTATTTATTTATTTATTTTTATGTGGTGTTGAGGATTGAACCCAGCGCCTTGCACATGCTAGCAAGTGTGCCACCGCTGAGCCACAACCCCAGCCCTCTCTACCTTCATTTTTTATCACTAAGAAAGTGTTTAATAGTAACACCTGCCCCATGGGCCTGGTTTAAAGGTTGATCACAATAACTAATACTCAGAAGTATTACTACATGCCCCCCACTATTAAAATACTTTGATGATATAACTTGACTTAATCCTAGACAAACTATAAGAGATAAGTACTTCTGTCATCCTTACGTTGTAAAGGAGAAAACTGAGGCACAGAATTTTAATCCAAAGACCAGAATAAGCATCAGCATCACTTAATAACTTACTAGAATTGCAAAGTATCAAGTCCCAACCCAGATTACTGAATTTAAATCTGTTTTTTAATAAAAAAAAAATTGACAGATTTCTATGTATAGTAAAGATTTTAGAGCACCCAACTAAAACCACTTGACTAGGAGTAGTCAAGGGGAGTGTTGAACTTTCCAAGTCTCAATCACTAACTATTGTATTGTATTGCCTTTTTGCATTTGAGAATGCACATGAAGTCTCTAAAACTTAGTAATGAGGATAGTAGGTAGGGAAGTGGGAATCTCGTTCATCCATTCAAGCTCATCACTAGTTAGTGGACAAGGCATTTGGTTACCTAGAGCACAGTAAGTAATGAATACTCATTATCATTATAATATTTTAAGGTTGGTTTTACCTGGAGTTACAACAATACATAATTCATCTTGGACTAAAAAAAAAAACAAACCTGAAATTATTATCACCCAACAAACCATTGACAAGAATTTGAATCACAAAATTACAGAACTTCAACATTAAAAGGGAACAGAAAGATATCAGAAATCAAATCTCCTATTTTATTTCTGTAAAAATTGGTGCTGACAGAGACATAGAGTGCTTTGACCAAGGTCAGCTGGTAAATTAAGGGCATAATATGAACTTGAGTTTTGCAGGCAGGTCTTCATGCAATTATTAGTGGCTTCTCCTTATTCTCTGCCTCTTCACAGATCAGCAAGATGACTGAATAAGCAATTAGCAGACACCAGTGGTTTCACATTACTGTTTAAAACGTTCTGTGAACCACAAAGGCTACTTCTAATGTGTATGAATATAAAAATTCTTTATAGCATGCTTCTTCAGAAACCAATTGTTTTCAGACTCCATTGTAGATGTATTTCCTGGGTGTTTCTCTGGCATTTGGCCAGAGCACTGATGCAAAATTGGTGTTGTGTAATAATGTAAATTTTGAGAAATAGTGTAACCTCCTCCAGTGGTCTTGCTTTCTACCCAACATTGACCTTTACCATACTCTGTATCTCCAGACATTTTTTTTAAAAGAGTGTTTGATCCTTTGATCTTTAAATTGCATCATTTTCTTCCCCTGACCCTAAGGAGTCCCCAACTCAAAAATGCTTGTCTCTCAATTAGTCAGGCCAAGTTTTATTTCCTGTCTGCCATGTACACACTAATATTCCTTTCACTTCTGTAGAACTAGACATCTACAAAACAGACACTTACTCTTGACTGTCAATTTCTCCTCTTATTTCTATATTGTTCCAAGATACTGAATCATGCAAAGCATATTCAGGTTATTCTTTAAGCAAGGCAACTTCATTCTTTCTTCAAATGGCTCAAATACAATTCTTCCAAAATCCCTTTTTTATTTTTATTTTTACCAACAAGAATTGTTGAGGATAACCAGAATTTTTTTAGATTAGGCTCCTTATTTATCTTTACCATCTAATCAACAATAGAGACATATATACATGATCTATGAGTTAATACCCTATGCAATATTCTCTATAGAGATACCAGCAGGACTTTAGTCTTATTACTGAATTCTAATTTGAATGGAATGATGGACAATTTCATGTGTTGACTTGACTAAATCATGGGTGTATAGATATTGGTTTAACATGATTCTGGGTGTGTCTGTAAGTATGTTTCTGGATGAAATAAGCCTTTGAATCAATCAGTCATGTAAAGCATATTGCTGTCCCCACAATGTGAGTGTGCTACACTCAATCTGTTGTGGGCAGAACAAAAAGGAGGAGCAAAGGAGAATTCACTTTCTCTGGTTTGAGCTGGACATCAACCTTCTCCTACACTCAGACGAGAATTTATTCCATCTATTCTCCTTCTCAGGACTCAGAATAAAATTAGTGTTTGGTGATTTGTTTCAGAATATTAAATTGGAATGCACTATGGGTAGTTCCTGCTTTCCTTCCTTCCATATGTTAACTGCTCTCTATATGGTCCAGGGTTTGCTGTGGACATCTGACAAGAAGTAGGTAAAGATTCAAATCCATCCTTCCTAAACTGTATTTTTTTCTTCAAGTGAATTTCCTTCAAGGATTTTAAAAAGAAATAGAAAGTTTAATGTATGTTCAACTTTCTTAGGTCTCCAGCGTGTAGATACCGACAGCACGGGGCTTCTCAGCCTCCACAATTTATGAGCCAATGTAGATATTCTGTTTCTTTAGAGAACCCTCACTACAGAAGTCTCCCATTACCCAGAGAAAAAGGTTCCAAGATTCCCAGAGGACACCTGAAACAACAGATAGTACCAAACCCTATGTATATTATACAAACATGCCTATCATAAAATTTCATTTATAAATTAGAAATAGCAGGAGATTAACAATAACTTACCTTGGATCTTAACAACCTCAGTATGCAATTTTTTTCTGTCCTTAATAACTTGAAAACTTTTACCTTTTCACTAAAAGAAAGCACTTTACAGCTTCTCTTTGGCATATCTTAACTACTCTTAATCCTTTGAGACATTATTAAGCTACTCAAATACAAACATTACAATACCACGATGGCTACTAAATGACTAACAGAGAGATAGTATATACTGTGTGGACACTCTGGACCAAAGGATGATTCACATCAGAGGCAGACAAAAAAAAAAAAAAAAAGGATAGCACAAAATTTCATCATGCTACTCAGAATGGCATGCAATTTAAAATTTATGAATTGTTTATTTCTAGAATTTTCCATTTAATGTTTTCTAATTGCAGTTGACCAAAGATAACAAATATGTAAAGTGAAACCATGAATAAGGGGAGAGTCATGTATAATAGATAGTTTGTGTAGCTTCACTTGTTTACTGTTCCTGCTTTCCTTCCTTCCGTATGCTAACTGCTCTCTATATGGTACAGAATTTGCTGTGGAAATCTGATAAGAAGTAGGTAAAGATTCAGATGCATCCTTCCTAAACTGTATTTTTCCTTCAAGTGAATTTCCTTCAAGGATTTAAAAAAGAAATAAAAAGTTTAATGTATGTTCAACTCTACTAAAAATTAACAGAGAAAAATTGGAAAATTATTCACCAAATTTTAACAGCAGTTTGGTTGTTTAAGGAGGTTTAAATTATGGGTGATGTTAATTTCCTTAATTTTGCTTTTCTACATATTTCAAGATTAATAACATAGTTAACATGAATAGAGAAAAGTTTAAAAGTATTAAAAACAGGAAGTTTCTGTTCATATTGGCATCTGGATAATAATTTCCAACAAATTGGCACAAACATCACACCAAAGTTAAAACAAAAATATTTTTAAACAATAAAAAAAAATTGAAAAGACAACCTAAAAAATTGAGAATAATAGGTGATCTCAAAGCAGGAAAAATAAACTATGTTAGGATAAAGTGACACAGGCTTCTACTCATTCCAATTTGATATTCTGAAACAAATCACCAAATACCAAAAATGTGAAAAAAATCTTTGTTATTTCTTCCACATATCCCCAGACTCAAAGATTCAGTAAATCCCAAACAAAGAACAGGTAGGTGACACTTTCTACTTCTGCATTCTACTCTGCAAAGAATGTAGTTAATTATGCCCATTTACCAGCTCTACCACCAGATAGTTTAACTAGCTGCAAAAAGAAGAACAACAAAGAAACTCATTTAACTCAAAGAGTAAGATTTCTATAAGTTACATTTCCTTACCATCAAGCAGTAATATAATATTTTTTGTGTGTAATTTAAGTACCATTTGGAAATTAGGAGAAAAAAATGCTTTTAAAATAAACTTCAAATAGAACAAAGAAACAAAAATTACAATAGTACAATTACAGATAGTTTGGAAAATATTCAAAGCAAGAATCTTTATGTAAAAACTCAGGAAATATGACCCAGATATGAAGACAACAAAATTTACTTTAAATGATTTTATTATTGATCCATAAAAATTAAAATAAATAAGCAAAGCATTGAACTGTAGAAACTAGAAAGATTAAAATAGAACAAGCTTCTGTAAAAACAAGAAGTAGAAAACAACAAATTAGAAAATAGTGAAAAGGAGATAGATTAATATTCATAAATAATTTCAAAAACTAGTTATTTTAAAAGAACTGATAATAAATATTATACTGATAATAAATGATTTGGACAAACAATTCAAGAAAAGAGAAATGAGAGGAAAAAAAACAAATGTGAAATTAGAAAAAAAAATCACAACAATAAAAACAATTTTAATTTGAAAAAAAAAGAAAAAGCTCAATAACCATAGAATTAATTGGGGAAATTTGTCAAAGAAACTGTTCAAAAATAATGCATGATCTTCAGTCAATGGACAAGTACTTCTGTTCTTTCAAGTAACAGATAATTTCTTTTCTCTTTCAGTTGTTTAAAAGCATAGAAAAAAGATAAAATGCCTCTTAAATTTACCAATCTAAAATAATATTTATAAAGAAATCTGAAAAATAGACAAAAACTATAGAACCATCTAAATTTTAAATATTAATAAAAATTATAAATAAAATATTAGCCTACAAAAAAAACTGTACATTAAAAAGGGGAGTGCTGTGACCAGTTAGGGTACATTCCAAGAATGTTAGGATGGTTCCTTAATACATAAAAGAAAAAAATAATTTATTTTATCAGTAAACCAAACATGGTAAAATAACCCTTTCAACAGATGCTGAAATAACATTTGGAAATAATTAATCATTCTACTCCTGGCCATTTGAAAAAGCATTAATGAAACAGAAAGAAATGTTCTCAATGCCACAGCCAAGAAACAATTTTATGCTTGTTGTCAAAACATCAGAGATATTTCCATTGGCACAATTATTTACCACTGTTCCAAAAGTCTGAGTAAAACTATTAAGATGTGTTATAAATTTAAATGAGGAAAAGACAATCATTATTTTCATGTGGTGTGATTCTTTGCCTACAAAACATGAGATCAACTTAAAAATTTAATGACTGGATTATCCGAAAATCCATAGGCTAAAATTATGTTTAGCTATTTACCTGTAAGCTATTAATCCAGTTTAATTGCCCAGAATCATTCCTTAGGATAGTATATTCTACTTCATGAGGGTAAGGTTTCCTATACAAGTAAACGGAACATATGAACAATTTTTTTCTACTAATACATTAAAGTTGTAAAGACTTTAGATCTTTTGTTGTTGTTCATTTTCATCCTCAATGGACGAACTCATGATACATTGTCAAAGTTTTCTTTGAAACTTCTGAAAAAATTCCATGTTAAATGGAATACACGCAGTTTCATATATTCATTTATTTTTTTCATGCAACAGAACATGAAGATATGCACTAAGGATATACAGATTGATTCTATCCAACTTGGCTTGTTTTCTATTAGCAGAGAAAGATATAGGCACAAAAAATCCAAGCAGAACACACCTTTATAATAAAATTCTGTTCTGTGAGGCTATAAAGAAAGTAGTCTACTCTTAGAACATACATTTGAGTGTCCTCATACATAAACATATACCATTACTATGTATGGACTAAGATCATTTAGTAAACATCCGAGTTAATAATATTCAAGGGAAAAAAAAACAAGTAATGCTTTAGTGTTCAAAGTTATTACCAAATTATACATGGGCAGCTACTTGCTTTAAAAGACTTTTTTGTCTCTTAGACTATCCTTTAAAAGACACAGGCCTTAGGACAGGCATGATAAAGCGACTCAGAAGGCTAAGGCAGGAGGATCTCTAGTTCAAAGCCAGCCTCAGCAACTCAGCAAGACCTTCAGCAACTTAATGAAAAGCCTATCTCAGAATTAAAAATAAAAAAAAATATGTAAAGAACTAGAGATATGGCTTAGTGGTTCAGTGCCCCTGGATTCAATTCTTTGTACGCCCACCCAAAAATTAATTAAATAAAAGACATTGGCCTTGATTTCATTTGCTGTCTTGATGTGGTTGGAGTACAATGGCCAACCATACTGAAGCTTTTACCTAATCAACAATTATATTGCTGTGGCATTATACTAACAGGAAACTCCTCAAGTCCCAATGGCATCAACTAACAGCTTATTTAATCTTAACTAAATTATGGCCAGGTAACTGAGGCCAGCTTCGAGCTCCCTAATCCACCATGTCAGGTTTGTGGCAGGATGCTGGAGCACTGGCCATCTAGCAGATAAGAAGTGGGATAACTGGACTAAGAACAAATCAAAGAACTATCTTTGGACTCTGTCGAGGACCAATGAAAAACAACAGCTCTATGAACTGAGCCCTAGTAACCAATAAAACAGGATTCAGAGATCAAGAATGCAGTTGTTCTTATTTAAACATGGGCTGTGGCCAGAGAAGTCTAGGGGAAGGGCAATCGCTTCAGTGAGCTTTGCAAACACAGGCTTCAGATAGAATTGCAGCTTAAATCACAATCACCTGTTCACTTAATGAGAAAGAAAAAATGCGTACTTGATCTGACATCAATCATTTCAGCCTCAAATAAAGAGTTAATCAAATATTCATTGAGCACTTCATACTCTGTATTCTGATGTATCCGTATAGAGAGATCCAAAAGAAGTGCTGTGAGATGTGATCCCTGACTTAGAGATAATTACAGTCCAGTTGACAAGTCATAGAACCCTAAGTTATTCTTTAAAACTTCACAGACAATTTAAGATAATTATTAACTAGTCTCTTTTTCTTTTTCCTTTTTTTTTTTTTTGGGGGGGGGGAGGGGGGTATCAGGGATTAAACCCAGGGGTGCTTTACCACTGAGCCACATCTCCAGCTCTTTTTTTAAATTTTGAGACAGGTCCTCTCTATGTTGCTGAGGCTGACTTTGAACTTGCCATCCTCCTGCCTCAGCCTCCCAAACAGTTGAGATTACAGGCATGTTCTATACTGCATTGGCAGAATAATCTTTTCCTTAACTGCTATTGCTTTATGACACTCTAAACTCTGTGAGCTCAAGAGCAATCACCACCTCATCCACTACTTTATTTCCAATGCCAAGTGGATAGTAACTGCATATGTCATGGGTAGATGAATAAATGGGTAGATGATTGACATGTTACAAGCATTTTTAAAATAGTGGTATTATCTGAATTTTTCTTAGTGTAAATAAGTACAAAAAATCGAAAGTAGGAAAAGGCTAAGTACTGTCTTTAAGATAATCTATAAAGATTAAGACAAAATCAAATATGCCCAAATTTAGAAGCTTAAAATGTCTCCCTTGTTTGTTAATTAAACTGCAGTGAAAGTGCCCCACCAATCAGGTGCTGCTATGCCCCAAGTATCCTCCCCAGGATGCTGTGCTTTCTCCCCCAACCAATTTGCCAAAAGCGAAAAACAGTTTCAGTCCTTAATTTCACAACATAGTAGACTGTTTGTAAAAGTATAATAAAACTTTAAAGCAGCATGAGTACAATCCAGATAGTAACCTGTACTGTTAGAAGAGGTGGCTATTCACTACCACTCTGAAAGTCATTTGAGACTGGCAACACCTAGTCAGAAGTGTACTGAGAAAGAGTTCACCAGAGAACTGTCACCAGGATTAGGTTCCAAGTTGCTCAA
This sequence comes from Marmota flaviventris, assembly GCF_047511675.1. NCBI lineage: Eukaryota > Metazoa > Chordata > Mammalia > Rodentia > Sciuridae > Marmota > Marmota flaviventris. The sequence goes on from NC_092502.1 coordinate 149,770,778, forward strand.
CACATGCATATCTTTTTTTTTCCTTATGGACAGAATGCTTTTATTTTGTTTAATGTGGTGCTAAGAATATAACCCATTGCCTCACACATGATAGGCAAACTCTGTGCCACTGAGTTACAGCCCCAGCCCATACATATCTTTTCCTAAGTTTCCGTTAAGCTAAATTACCAGCAGTTTTGATGGGGATCTGTGGATGGCCACATGCATTAAAAGGCTGATTTTCTTTCGATCCTCAGCCACACATAAAAAAATAAAATAAGGATACTATGTGTTCATCTACAACTCGATAAAGATTTTTTTTTAAAAAAAAGGTTGATTTTCTTCTTTTCATTCAATGCAAACATTTTTATTAACCCTTTATCTGTTATTGCCAATAGAATCCAATCAGCACTTCTTATATTTGCTTAACTTGCTGTTTCCTTTTTAGGAAACATTCCAACACTGTTTACAGACATTAACTTTATCATCTTTTTTTTTTAATTAGCTCTTCTTTGTTTTGTGCTTTAATTTTTACTGAAAATGCACATCCTGCTTACAAACATTTTCTATTTTCTTTATACTTTTGCTTTATTAGATCATCATGGAATTGATTGATTATGTTCATAAAAGATGGCAGGTAATTAGAGGTCTTCAAATTAGAGTACGAGGATCCCTGGGTTACATAAAAAAAAAAAAAAGTACTCCAAAGGTAAGCGAGCATGGATCATGTTAAAGCAATGAAATTTTCAGATCCTCAGCTTAATTCTGAGGATGCAGCTTTAGTAGACATCTTTGTTTTCACAACTACACTATGTAAATTCACATACACTTTTTAGTTGAATGCCAAGTTTTCTGACAGCTGTCAATCATCACAAGTTTCTCTGCTCATTAATTCTGATAAGAAGCTTGGTAGATTTGGATTAACAAGATTATACCAGGATTTAATATACTTTTGTACACCTAGTACTATGCATTCTTTTGGCTGTTGTGTTCCATTAAATTCTATTTCATTCTAATAAGCACTAATATTCAAATACAGATATAGAACTAAAGTATCTCCTTATGAGCCTTTTCCTATAAAGTTTACTTTTATGTTCATAAATATGACTACATAATAATAAAAATTTGTGAAAAAAGTTGCTTTTTGTAATAATGATAATAGCAAAGTTATATATGTTAGAGACATATGACAGAAAATGTTAATTTAAATTTTAATTCATAACCATTTTTTTACAGTAAATAGTATGTGATCAGTATAAGACATTTAGACATAAAAACATCATTAGATTTAAAATATGTGGGAAGAATTGGAACAGAAGTGGGTTCAAGAATAAAAGAAATAGCGCATAATTTCTAACAATTGCATAATCTTGTTCACATATTTTTAAATAAATCATTATGGCTATGAGATTATTATAAATGAGTCCATTGAAAATTTGTAAAGTGATTTGATAGTTGAATTTAATGTACAGATGGCCTGATATTACATAATTTTTAACAAATTAAAGTAAAAAAATTATATATCAACTTACTGTGGAAGAAATACATATATTTTTCAATATTACTTCAAATGGCAAAATAACATAAGCAAAAGAGTTAAAAGTCCTAGGTGCACGTAGAAATATACCACAATGCATTTCAATATTTCATATATATATATATATATATATATATATATATATATATATATATATAACTATAATGCATCAATTACTGTTCTGTTTTCTGGCAAACCAAGTCAACAATTGCTGATATCAAAAATAGCCTGAAAAATCATGCACTCAAGATCATAGTTTAAAACTGGATCATGTATGGATTAGATGGCAATAAAGACCCCATTTCTTACAGGAAACTAGATGATAATAACCATGGCATGCAGTGGCTTTGCAATAACTCAGTGTTTTTCAACTTTTGATTTACTAGGATAACATATATAAATGTGAAGCAATGGGCTTTGCTGTGGCTACATCATTGCCTATGAATCAGAATTCATAGACAATGATACTTGGAAGGATTGCAGAGTAAGCTGGATTTTGTTAACTTTTTCACAGTGTGACCAACTTGCTAATAATTCATTATGTTCGTTTTCCTTTGGGAAAGAAAATAATAGGTACATGGAATGACTTATTCAATGACTGTCAAAAAGTCTCTCCCTTTGGCCAATCAGGAACTGATATAATAGACCCGTGAACCTAGCATTCACAATGGTAAGGATGAAGACAATGCAGAGGACCAACTTTCACAAAGTCTGATCTACTTACTCTCACTGCTGAGTGACAATTTATCAGAGGCAGAAATCATTGTTGAGTGTCCTATAATGAATCAACCAGTCAGGCACAGTGGCACACACCTATAATCCCAGTGGTTTGGGAGGCTAAAGCTAGAGTATCTCGAGTTCAAAGCCAACCTCAGCAACTTTGTGAGTTCTAAGTAATCAGTGAGACCTTGTCTCTAAAATATAAAAAGGGCTGGGGATGTGGCTTAGAGGTTACGCACCCCTAGGTTCCATATCTGATACAAAAAGAAGGAGGAGGAGGAGGAAGAGGAGGAACCAATGTGGAACAATGCTTTCTGGAGAACAACCAGTCACCTGGTGGCAGGTTGATTACATTAGATTCCTTGACTCTGAAGAGTGCCATAATTAGTCCTTTCCAGAATTTACAACTATTCTCATAAGAGGTTACCTTCCCTGTCCAAATGTCTTTTGCAGCATCCTAAGAATGCCTGAGCTATCAAATGGTATTTCATACATTGCCTTAAACCAAGGAGCTTATTTTATTGCAAACAAAGTGTGACAATGGGCATGTGTCTGTTGGCACTATCATGTACCTACTACAGAAGTGACCAGTCCAACAGAACAGTGGAAGTCTTGTCAAAGACTCAGCAAAGGCATCAGCTCAAGAAAAAATAAGATGCAGGGTTAGGGTGCTATCCTCCTTGATATGGTGCCAACAGCTAAAAAAATGATTGCCAAATCCTGAATAGCCATAATGCATGAGTCTCAAGAACAAGGTGTCAAAACTGGAATTGGCTCTTCTCGCTATCACCTGCAGTATTCCATTTCTGAAGTTTATGCCTCTTACCTCCCACACTGGGGTTTCTAACTTGATGACAAAGCAAGGGACACCCTGGGAAGCCATTTGCACCCACAGGTATAGGAAAGTTATTCTTTATGAAGAAGCTAGTGGATTAAAATTTCTCCTAAAATGCATTTCATGCTGCTCCTCGAAAAATTCCTTGGGATGGACAACTGACTTCCCCACAATGGTTCTACTTGATAACACTTCCTTGGATTGGCTTTTCCTTCTTAGTTTCACTTTCCCTCTTTCCTGCCTCCTGCAAAATATGCACCTGGTGTTCAAACTACTACAAAAACTGAGACAGAAGGATCCCTTGCCAACATAGCAGTTTCAAAAATCAAACAACAAAACACATCAATACTTCCCAGTAAAGTATTACCCATAATTGCTCAGATTCTGCTTACTGGGAAAAATCTGAGTCATATAAGACCTATGTTTGGGGTACTCCCAGGAAAAAAAAAAAGAAAGAAAATTTGCTTCAAAATATAATTAGCATCTCCTCTGCAAGTTACAAGGTGTCTAGCAATTTACTTTGTATTTTTTTTTTTTTTTACTTAAAGGTACAACTTATGAAGTTCACAGATTTTAAGTGTATCAGTGTATCTCTACATTTGCATGTCATTCTTGGCAGCAAACTTAGGACAAATTCTCTCCCCCTAAAACAATTTAAACTCATACCTCCAACAAGTGCTTCATTACATGTGATCTGTTTCTATAAATAAAATACAACTGCTCTAGCTCAGGCCTTCATCATCTTCCTCCAGTGATTTAACTTCTTTAGATCAAGACTTCATTGCCACCAGCAAAAATCATGTAAAAGGCAAATTTGAACTTGGCTTTCGTCTGCTGAAAAGCTTTCAGCCACTCCTCAGTACCTAAAGATGACACTGAAGTTCCTTACCCTGGTACCCAAGGCCCTGTAGGAGCCCACCCCTGCTTTACCCTCCATACTCTGCTACTCCTTGGTGGTTCTAGCACCACTACTTACCATCTAATGATCACCTTCAGCACTGGCCTTAGAGTGCCATTCCTGGTCACCCACAGTTCTCTGTGTCCTTACCACAGGCTACTAGGCTCCAGTTTTCCATATCCCTGGTGCTCAGTCCTTGTTACTGTTCAGTTTTTTATGTCTTTACTCAACATTCTAGTCCTCCAAAGCCTCTGATTCCTACGATCACCTTCCAGCTGGATCTGGGCTCACTGCCTGCCCTGTGGACCTATATGTCACCTGCCTTAAATCTGAGGCCTGGTTTGGACCAAGGTCAGTGTACCTGTCCTTTCGTCCTGTTAACATGGCATCCAGTTTGGGACCTTACCTCCCCTGACAAACTTACCTCCCCTGACACTGTCCCTCCAAGAATCTATGTTAGAACTTTTCTAAAATTCTTAAGCTTTTGTAAATCTATATTTTATCGATTGTAAAAGTGAGTTATACTTGTGATACAAAACAAAATCAATCTGGAGTGATTTCAAAAGCAATAACTCAGCCAGGCATGATGGCAGATACCTATAATCCCAGCAGCTTGGGAGATTGAGGCAGGAGGATCCTGAGTTCAAAGCCAGCCTCAGCAAAACAAAGGTGCTAAGCAACTCAGTGAGACCCTGTCTCTAAATAAAATACAAAACAGGACTGTGATGTGGCTTAGTGACCAAGTGCCCTGAGTTCAATCCCTGGTACTAAAAAAGAAAAAAAAAAAGTATTCTAGCCAATAAAAAAAAAAGCAATAACTCTATATGATGAACCTAAGCAATTCAAAACTTTATATAAGATAATATAAGATCTAGCCAAAAAAGTATATTTTAAAGGTCCATTGCATGTAAACAAGTTCTTTAGCATCAAGGACCTGTCTGATGAAGACCCAACAACAAGTTCTTATGAAGCCTTCAGAAAGTACACATTTCCCAGGTAGTTACATCATATTTATCAACCTCATTCGGCCTGCCTTAAACTATTTCATAGAAGATTAACTTAACTCATCAAAATGTGCTAAGATGCAAACCATTTTTTATTTATTCTAATTTGTTATATATGACAACAGAATGCATTACAATTCATATTACACACATAAAGCACAATTTTTTATATCTCTGGTTATACACACAGTAGAGTTACACCATTCGTGTCTTCATACATGTACTTAGGGTAATGATGTCCATCTCATTCACAAACCATTTTTGTTTCTCCAAAAGTCTCTAGAATAATATTGATATTTAAAAAGTTGAAATTTGGTCCCCAAAATAAGACAAAGGCATAATTTATACTTTAATATAAGTTAGTAATGTTTTCTTTCTGCTCAGGTTTTATTCTATGGAATTTCCCCAATTCTTCTGCATCTTTCCCTCAAGTAATAAGTGACTTTCCAGTTTAACAAGACCTCCTTACTGAGCCCAGAATTATATGTGCACATATTTCATCAAGTATAACTGCCTTCTGCCTTTATGGAGATTATGAGATTTAGCTGTCTGCTTTAAAATATCTTCCTTGCTTCTCTTTCTTTTAATCCCATGAAAAACTAAGGGTGGGGATGATAGACATGTCCAAGCTAGGTTCTCATTATCAGTTTCTAAATTACAACAGGAAAGTGGCTAACCAAGCCATCTCTCAATCTTTGGTCACCTTTTTACAGAAACAGGTTTTCCTTCATTTCTTTGTTACTATTTAGTTATTATAAAGCCAACCAAGACAATGAATTGCTTGATCTGCAGGTTTTCGTGGAAGAGAATTTTGTTTTGCTGAGCAAAACGCAACTTGCTGCATTCTCTATGATGAAGATGAATATTGACTTTTTTTAATGTTTGGGGCTCTAGATTGCTGTTGAACTTTTATGGTTCTTAAAATGGAACACTTCACAAATGGATCTGAGATAGCCTTTTATGGATTGAAATGCCTCTGAACTATACATTATTTAAAACATCAAAATAAATCACCAGTATGTGATGTAAGTATCTATTATATAGTCCTTTTCCCCACTAGTTTGAACTTCATACCTAGTGTTTTGGTTTTTCTGTAGTTAGCATCAAATCCACATTGATTATAGCCTAGAAATGTTGTCAGTTGAAATTTCAAAGTAAAAAGGTATTATTTGTTTCAGGTAAAATTTCAAAGCTGAAAACAAAAATGAAATAACATTTTAAAAATAATTTGTTTAATGTGAATGGTTTAACAGTGGTTTTTTCATGAAAAGAGAAAAATCTCATTGAAAAAAATATTCTTTTATTTCACAAGGTACATGAATTGCTGAGAAAACTGATTTTAGAATGCTCTCAAGAATTATCTCTTGATTCAATCAAAAAAGAAATTTGAAAACAGAGAAGCATGCTTACTTAACTCATGTTCTCCCACTTAGACCACAGACCCTTTTATATAATGTAATTCAGCAAAGGGTTCTAGAAACACTGTAGTTATCATGATCATCATCACCATCACTACCCTCGTGTAACTGACCATAAGGTGGGCATAACATGGTAGGATCCTGGGATTTCCAACAGGTTAACTCTAAAGAACAAGGGTTTAAGCTGTGCATGGTGATGCACATGTATGATCCAGCAGCTTGGGAAGCTGAAGCAGAAGAATTGCAAGTTCAAAGCCAGCCTCAGCAACTTAGCAAGGGGCTTTCTCAAAACGAAAAGTAAAAAAGGGCTGGGGAGATAGCTCAGTGGTAAAGTACCACTGGATTCAATTCCAAGTGCCAAAATATAAAATAATAATAATAATAATAATAGAATGTCAAATACAGTCCCAAAAAAAATACAAGAAAAGATCTGACAAAAGATCAAAGCTAGAGTCAGGGACCGGGTGTCTAATCTAAATGTAGTAAAAGTAAATGAAGGAAGTACAGCTGACCCCAGGTCCTCTTTCTTGACTTTTGAACCACTGCTGTTATCATCAATTATAACAGGATATAAAGTACTCATGATTAAATATATTGACATTTTAGAGATCAAAAGGAAAGGACACTGATGGTAAAAGTAGTGTCACAATGGGAGAAAAATGAGAAACGGTCATAGAAAAAAGAACTGGAGTGGGAATTAAAGTATTCATTCTTCCAAACCAAGCTTTTGGAATGTGGTAATAAAGAGAGGAGACACTGGGCTCAGGAGGTTTTAGCAACATGCCCAACATTACTCAATCAGGAACGGTGAGGAGCAAGTGAATTCCAAGGGCAATTGACACAAAGGCTATTCTACTGCACATGTCAATGATCAGCAAGTGGAACCTCGTGTTACCATCGCTTAAGACTTTTTGAAGAAGCTCCTCTATCTGGCATCACTAATGGTCAATTGAACATCAAACTCTAAGAGGGTCAAACCTCAGTACATGTGGCGAGCTCCCCATATAATTATAATGTATAGCCAAGGTTCAAAACACATGGTAATAGAAGGCTATCTAAATGCCACAAGTTAAGGCCAGTGGAAAGGCCACCTGTTATATTTCTGAAGACTCTATTGCCAGAGTTTCTGTAGTAGCCAAAACAAATATTTCTGGCCAGAAGCATATGGCAGATGATTACTCTCAGCATGTTTACAGCTAATTCATACTCCAAAAAGGAGGTTGAGAAACAACGATAAGTGGATATAACTTCCTGATAAAGACTGAGGATTGCTTAGATATTTCCTATAGGAAAGCTAATTGAGGCCTAAGAATTCATTCAAAAGGCCACTGTAAAATAGATAAATAAATAAATAAACAGAGCTTAAGACCTGCACTTTTGCTTTGCAAAAAGTGTGTGTGTAGGGGGCGGTGCTTTTCAAAATATTCCAGTATCTAAAACTTTAAGAAAAGTAGAGAACAAGATCAAGAGAAAGATCAAGCTGAAGGCTCATAACAAACATACAGAGTTGATTTAAAGATTAGGAGTAGAGAATAATCACAGAGAAGATAGCTACCATTGACACTTAACTACTGCCAGAGACTCTCTGGAAGAAAAGTTATAGAAAACAGGAGAATGTAGGGAAGCTAACAGAGGACATTTTTCCAGAAGTGGACAGTGCTCTGTTCAAACACAGCTGAGAAATCAGATATCACTGTGATTGGTGACATTTTTACTGCACACTTCATTCTAAATGCAGTTATACTTCATTTGTGCTCTACCAGATTTACATCTGGTATCGTGTTTGATGACCAAATAAATTGGAAATTCAATTTCATATCAGTTCTACAACCTGTAACTTTTGCCTAGCATGTGGGAGGCCCTAGGTTCAATTCCCAGCTGAAGGAATGAAGGAAGGAAGCTAAATCTCTGTTCTTTGAGGGTGGGTGGTGAAATAAGAATTAATAATAATAATAATAATAAACTTCAGAACATGGTGCTGCATACCTGTAATCCCAGATATTCAGGAAGCTGAGGTAGGAGTATGGCAAGTTTGAAGCTAGCCTGGGCAACATAATGAAACCCTGTCTCAAAATTAAAAAAAAATAAAATAAAATAAAAATGCTGGGAATATAACTCAATGGTAGAGGGCTTGACAACCATGTGGAAAGCCCTTGGGTTCAAATCCCCCATGTTAAAAAATAGAAACAAAAAGAATTTTTAAAAACTAGAAAAGGGAAAAACTCATATGTAAACTTTAAAAGATTGTTTTTATAATTTTGAAAATAAATAAGCAGTCTACTCAAACAAACACAAAAGAAAAAAGCTTCACACTGATAAGTATAAATCAAAGGGACACAGGAGCCAATTGAAAGAGCTCACAATGGCCAATGGCTGGAACAATTTGAGCAAAAAAATATATTAGTAGTAGATCATGATACAAAGCATAAAGTAAATACATGAGTCCATACTGATACAAAGTAAGGATTGAATAAATACATAAATGCAGAAGATGAGATGAATCCTCTGTGAAAACCTCCAAACAATTTTTGTAAATATTCCATGCTCAAAGAGCAGGAAGCATGACTCCTCACTCTTTGAGTTTGGGCCACACCTAATGACTTCTTAACCAAGAACACTGTGAGGAAAGGAGCAGGGGAAGAAAAACTTCTCAGTGGAGAGACCTAACAAATGGTACCTCAAGGACGTGATCAAGGTCAGCATCGATGGGGAAAATCATATTGGTAGTAAGTATTGTTGACAGATAATAAAAGTGTCACTTTATCTTCATGCTCTTCTTCCTCAATTCCCCAAATAGTGAGAGAAAAAAATCATACAATCCAACATAGGCCTTCCTACAAAATACCTGATCATGTTCCTAAAAACTGTCAAAGTGGTCAGAAGCAAAGTCTAAGATCTTCACAACCAAGAGAAGCCTCGGAAGACATGACAACTAAATGTAATATGATGTGGTGGATGAGATCCCAGAATTCAAGGACATTAAGGGAAAACTATGAAAATTAGAATAAACTGTCAACTTTAATAATATGCTCATAGATATTAGTTAATTAATTATAACCAATATACCATATTAAGGTAAGATGTTAATAAGAGGGGGAACTAGGTGCAGGGTTTATTGATATTATCTGTACTGACTTCTCAATTTTTCTATAAATTTAAAATTACTCTTTAAAAATCCATTTTTTAAAATGGCAATGTATTAAAGGATCATTTAGATATATTATTTGAATCATGACATAATAAATATAAGCCATTCTTTTTCTTTTACTAGTACATTATAGTTATACAGAATAATTGGATTCATTTTGTCAAGATCATACATGCATGGAATTTGATTTACTCCATTTCATTTTCTGGTACCCACCCCTTTCACTCTCCTCCTCCCTCTCTCTCTTCTCCTTCTTCTGCTCCACTGATTTCCTTTTGCTCTTTTACTTATTTATATTTGATCAGTGCTTTATAGATATACATAAAGGTAGAATTCATTGTGGTATATTTATACATACACATAGTGTGCTTTTTATTAGATTCATCCCACATTTCCTCCCCTTTCCTGTTCCTCCTTCCTCCCTGTCAATCTCCTTCTTCTACTACACTGATCTTCCCTCTGTCTTTATGATATCAGATCCCACCCCTTTTTCCTTCATTTTGCTCTAGCTTTCACATATGAGAGAAAATATTTGACCATTAATTTTCTGAATCTGGTTTATTCCACTTGGCATGATGTTCTCCATTTTCATCTATTTACTAGTAAATGCCAAAATTTTATTCTTCTTTATGATTGAGTAAAACTGCATTGTGTATGTATACCACAGTTTCTTTGTCCATTCATCTATTGAAAGGCAACTGGACTGGTTACATTATGTGGCTATTGTGAATTTTGCTGCTATAAACATTGATGTGGCTGTATCACTATGGTGTGATGATTATAGTACTTTTGGATAAGTACCAAGAAATGAGACAGCTGGGTAAAAATATGGAATGTTTAATAAATTTGTATTTTATTCTTGCACAGCAACCATTGCTAGTCTTCTCTGTGTTGTTCCAATTTTAGAATGTATGCTGCCAAAGCAAGAACAATACCAGTCATTTTCATAGAGAGAATACCAATTTATATATCACAATGCAATAATAATCAATGACATCCTCCACTAAATATTTCAGAATTATTCTCTTATTTATGCTCACCACACCTCTAAGAAAAATGCAAACAGAGAAAAACACTAGAGGATTGTATTTAAATTGAAAAGAAAAAGCAATAGTAAAGTGCACAATATATCATTTGAATCAAAATACACCCTAAACAAATAAAGCAAAGACCATAGAAAACACACCAAATGAGTCAGGTATGGTGGAGCATGACTGTAATCTCAGCAGCTCTGCAGCCTGAGGCAGGAGAATAAAAAGTTCAAGATGAGCCTCAACAATTTAGCAAGACCCTAAGCAACTTAGTGAAACTCTGTCTCAAAATAAAAAATAAAAAGGGCTGGGTATGTTGCTCAGTGGTTAGGCACCCCTGGGTTCAATCCCTGAATGAAAGAAAGAAAGGATGGATGGATGGATGGATGGATGGATGGACTGACAAACAGACAAAACAAAGGAAGGGAGGGAAGGAAAGAGGGAAGGAGGGAAGAGGGAGAAAAGGGGGAGGAAGAGAGAGAAGGAAGGAAGGAAGGAAGGAAAGAAAGAAAGAAAAAAATGTAAGTGATGGAACAGATGTATTTCTTGGTATCTATAAGGCAACTAGGATGACTTCCTCCCTGGTGAAAGATTTCTCACTCTACCTACTTGGTGAAATATGCTTCTTTGTGGAACATTCTCATTTTCTTACCTCTCCATGCCTACAAATTTTGTGTATGAATATAATGGGTCTTATTTCTTAAGTCACCTTAACAGAAGCTTCCCAAGCCTGAAAACAGAAATTCAAACAAGTTTCATAAAATTGAATATGCATGCCTTATACATTGAGCTGTATGTTTTATAAAATTAAAAGGTTGAGATTTTACATAGTGAAATTCATATGTCTTAGTGAGCTCTATTTCTGATGATTAATGTGTACATATCTAGAAGTCTGAAAAATAAAAATTCCAAAATTATAATAACCTCTGGACAGCTAAAGAGTTAAAATTAGAGAAAATGTCTCACTAGAGAAACACAATCCAAATTCTCTTCTCAATTAACTCATTTGAGATTATGTCAGCAAAGCATCTGAAATCCACATCGGTGCCCAGTGCCCGGCTGTGTTTCTGGTGTGGGGGGTGATGAAGCAGTAGATCGGGCTTACGGGAAGATGACTCTGTTCTCTTCTCCAGCATGGAGGATATGGGGCTCTTTGCCTCTCCTCTTCTCCTGCATCAGCACAGGAGGAGACAAAAACTCCACTAACATCTATCTTTTGCTTAATTTTGCAATACAAGAGAATTACCTATATTCCACATCCTAAAACATCATTTTAGTTCACTGGAATTTTAATGACCTTTTGATACTAAGCCTGAAAACTTGTTTGAATCTTATAGGCTCAAATGTTTAGACAACTAAATTTATGGCCTGGCTTGGGTATGCATAACATTGAATATATTTTCTTATGTATTTCTCTTTTAGTTTGTTCTAAAACTAATATACTACATTATCCTTTCTGAAGCACAAGACTAAACTTTACAAATCATCCTACCCACCTCCCTTGACTCTTTAGACTTAATTTCTCTCTCCTCCTTCACCTGTTCTCAACTATGCCACTTGCCCAGAGCAAGTTCAAGGTGGGATTTTAGGTACACTAAGAAAAATTACATTCCCATCTATCTTCTTCTACCAGATTCATGCTAATTACTGATGCCTGTAACTTATTTGAGAAACAAAGCCTCCCAGAGCTTTTGTATTTTAATTAGGGAAAAGAATATTCAAGACACCCTTAATAGGTGTATAGTTATTTACATTTGCCCATAAGTATTACTATCGGCAGCCCTTTTCACAAAGGAAAGCTTTAATAAGAGAATAGTGCAATTAGAAGGAAGCATCAAGAAATGTAGAAAAGGGGAACAGCAAGATAAACCAAAGTCTGTCCCACAGTTTTGCATAAATTTCAACAATTCACTTAATCCTAGTATTAGAACTTACAATTCCTTGGCTTCCCACTTGTCACACAGGAATGACAATAAGTGCCTATCACCCTTGTATTGGCTATGTGGCACAGACAGACTGTCAGCCTTCTAGCATCAAGCACTTTGCATTCACTCAAGCAAATATCATATGCCTCATTCAGTAGTGACAAAAAACCATCTCTTTATTATGACAGATCTCACCATGGTCTATCCTCTCCTTCTCCCATAATGTAGTTCTTCCATCTAGGCTTCCCACAACACAGGAAGAGTGCAATTACATGTGTTTTTAGGCTGACTCATTTTCTGATGGTAATGATCAGCAATTTAAACTAATTAGGAAGATCCTTTTGATGTTTTTTACTTCATTTACAATTAGTATCCTACTATATATATATTTTTTTCTATTTTAAATAAACTTACAGCTGGTGGTAGGAGAGAAAGAAATCATTTTCCTATCCTCAATTTCTATCTAGTTTCAGGGAATTGCTCAGCATCTGAATGTTTCTCTCTTGAAGAGAATATACAGTGAAAGGTGATTAGAAATAGTGACTGAGTTACTCTGAGCTGCCTCTGATAATTGAATTTTAAATTCAGATCCAATGGGGACTTAATATCAGAAGTGCAAAATTTCAGGATGTTCTTTCTCCTTTGGTTCAATTTCCTATTTACACTAAATCCTTATTAAAATTCAGGATGAATTCCTAGACTTCCGTATCTTGAGCCAGATGAATTGAACAGATTAGTCAGCTTCAGAGATCAAGACCCTAAAGAAAGGTACAGAGAGCTAAGTAAAACTAAATGAAATGAAGAAGTTGGATATTCTGCTGGAAAAGTTTGAGGTGAGGAACTCTTCAGTTTAAGAGGGTAAGAAACACAGCACAGCCCTGGGCAGGTTAGCAAATGTGGTATGCCCTCTCCAAAAAAGACTTTGCACATGAATTAACCACTGGATTCATCATCAAAGGGCTGCTAGTCCACTGCTTCAAACAAGGGAACTTAGAGCATCAGTCTTGAGCTGAGTAATTTTTCTAACAAGGCATAGAGGTAAGGGTAGGGTATGTCCATGTCAGCCTGAATGATAGGATGAGTGTGGTCAGTGGAAAAACCCAAACTCATTTCTGCAGATTCAGGGTCAGACTATTGATAGATTCTCCATGAGCTATCCTTTGGTGCTACAGAGAATCCTGTGAGAATCTCTATAGCAAAGTTCTCATGATTTTGGATGGGCAAGCGCTTGGGCCACTGACAGATATGAGTGTGGCTTGGGTTGGTCTCTGAAGATGAGTTGTCACAGAGCACTGCACATGGCACTTGCCAAGAGAGCACCTTAGAGGCCTCAGCATCAAGCTCCCTTAATACCTACACAGGACACCACAGATAGTGATTGCTATCTTGTGTATGCAGATGTGGCAGACAAAGAAAACAACCAACAATCCCTCTTCATTGCCTGTGTACGAAGACTGACCATATATTCATAGCTGCAGAAAACACTTGCTGTTCTGAATTAAGAGGTTCCTAAATGGCCTCCTTAACTCTTCAGACAGCAGTCAATTTTCTGTCCCAGTGTTTGTTGCAAACCATCTACATGTACTCCTAGAGAAACCTTGCAGTCAATCACCATGATCCATCATTTGAAATTATGAGTTAAGGTATACTTAGAACAAGCAGAATCCTCTGCTTAGCTTCTAGGTAAGAGCCTCTCTTTCTCCATTATTAGTTGCTTGGTTATACAATTTCACCTCCCATAATTCTACTTTCACACACAGTTGCACACTACTCCAGCACAATTACAACCACCCACCACTAATGCTGTGCTACTAACGTTGTGAGCATTCCCCAAGTCTCAGTGGTCACTTTCCCTATACCAAGCCACAGAGCCCATCACCTCTCTGAGTGGAATAGAATATCTTTTTCTCAATCAGTGGAGTAGACAAAGGGGAATAAAAGGAAGGGAAGAGTAATGGGATAGAGAAAGGCAGTGGAACGAATCTGACCTAACTGTCCTGTGTATCTGTAGGAACATACCACAATATATCTCAGCATTATGTACATCCATGAGACATTAATTTTAAAAACTATAAGTAAATAGCAGAGAGAGAAATCTAGTAGAGAGACGGGAACAGGGAGAGACAGGAAAGGAGGGGAAAAGGAAGTCCTGGGAACTGAAGTAGAAAAAATTATGGTCCATGCTTTTATAATTAGGCCAAAATGAATCCTATTGTCATGTATAACTCCAGAGAGCCAAAAAAAAAAAAAAAAGAAAAAAAAATCAAACTACGGGTTTTTGGCTCCTTATTGTTCATTGGTGTATTGTAGTTGTACATATTGACAGGATTTGTTGTTATATATTCACGTATGCATACAATATAATTTGGCCAATGTCACCACTACCCCCTTCCTTCATCCTGCTCCTTGGTCCCTTTCCTCTACTAATCTCCCTTTGATTTTTAGGAGATCCACCCCTACCTTTGTTTTCCTTTTTCCTCTCCAGCTTCCGTACATGAAAGGAAACATCTGACACTTAACTTTCCAAGTTTGACTTACTTCGCTTAAATGATGGTCTCTAGTTTTCATCCATTTTCCTGCAAATGACATAATTTCATTATTCCTTACGGCTGAATAAAACTCCATAGTGTCTATACACCACATTTTCTTTATCCATTCATCCACTGCTGGACAGCGAGGCTGGCTCCAATGTTTGGCTATTGTGAATGGTGCTATTCTAAACATGGGTGTGCATTTATCCCTATAGTAAGATGACTTTAATTCTTCAGGGTAAATACCAAGAAATAGTATCTGGGCTGTATGGTGATGGTTCCATGCCTAGTCTTTCGAGACATCTCCATACTGATTTCCATAGCAGTTGTACTAATTTACAGTCCCACCAGCAGTGTGGAAGCATTCCTTTTTCTCCAAATCCTCAACAGCATCTTTTATTATTTGTTTTCTTGATGACTACCATTCTGACTGGTGTGAGATGAAATCTTAATATAGCTTTGATTTGCGTTTCCCTAATTGTTAATGACGTTGAACATTTTTTAAATGTATTTATCAGCCATTTGTATTTCTTCTTTTAAGAAGTATCTGTTTAGTTCCTTTGCCTATCTATAAATTGGGTTATTTGATTTTTTGGTGTAAAATTGTTTGAGCTCTTTATATATTCTACATATTAATCATCTGTCAGAAAAGTAGCTAGCAAAGATTTTCTCCCATTCTGTGGGTTCTCTCTTCACATCCCTATTGTTTCCTTTGCTGGGCAGAGCTTTTTAATTTAATGTTATCCCATTATTTTCTGAGCTTTAGGGGTCCTATTGAGAAAGTTGTTACCAGTGCCTAAAAGTTGGAATGTTAATCTACATTTTCTTCTGGGAGTTGCATAATTTCTGATCTAATTCAGAGGTCTTTCATCCATTTTGAGTTGATTTTTGTGCAAGGTGAAAACAGAGGTCTAGTTTAATTATTTACATTTCGATAACCAGTTGTCCCAGCACCAGTTGTTTAAAATGTCTTTCTTTTCTCCAATATATGTTTTTGGTACCTTTGTCAAGGATCAGATGACTATCATGACAATGCTTATTGTCATGAGCAGCTCTCAAGCCATTTTCTATCAACTGATAATTCTTTCTTTTCAGATATTAAATAATGTACAGTGGGTTAACAGTCTACACCTCAGCTTATTTAAAACGTAAATGATATGCATATACGTATGATGGTGACAATGTGTCTGTGTGACAATACTCACAAAGCTTCTTGAAGGCGTCCCCCAGCTGCCACTGCAGAGGAGGCCCATTGTGAGAACTCCAGTCCCCCTGCCAAACCATGCTGTCTTCAAACTCTGGTGTCAGAATGTTGCCAGGCTCAGGGCCAAGGTGGGACAAGAGTCCTTTTCTTCCATCTTAAACTGTACTTTGTCACCTTAAAGCAGTATTGCTATAACTAGAGTCCCCCCAAATCCATCATCATCTAAGCCAATCTAAGACACTGTACAGTGAGTCATATTCCCCATTTCCTACATCTCCAAGGTTCAACTATTAATCACCTATAGTACTTAACCTCACTTGGAGAGAATAAACATACACAAAATATTTTCACTAGAATAAATACTATTTCTATATTAGTTGCAATAAATTCTCATTTGGAGAAGGAATTTGTCTAAAGAGCCACAGTGTCTAGAGGCATGTAGCTCTAGCTAGAACATAAACACTTTTTAACCTTGTCACAGAGAGAAATTCAGTTACTGAAAGCCGCAGCTCTCAAACATTCACTTTTCTAATTTCAGGCGAAGCTCTGCAATTACAAAATCAACTAGCCCATCCCTGTGGTTTCCTCAACAAAAGAATACCCTCTGCTCAAGGTATGTTCAAGCCTCCGGCTCATGCAGATACACTTGCAACTTTGAAATGACAGGTTGGTTTTTATGTCCACCTTCTACTTTTCACATCCATGTTTCAAGGATCTAAACTCTAAGCTCTAGGAGCCAAGTTTCAGCCAGAATTCACACCCCAGGCACTTGTGTTCTCCTCCCCAAGAATTTCCACAAGAGGCTCACAGACCAAGAATGAGGTCTTTAGCTTGGCTAGCCAGCCACCTTAAATGTATTCCTTAGTTCCTTGAGTAAATATTGTGAGTACCTGCTGTATATGAACCATACACTCATCATTATCACTCCCCTTTGGATATTATGGAGCAGCTGTAGTAAATGTGGAATAGTGTGTATAGCTCCCATCCTGCATGTCCGTTAATCATAATGTTTATTTGTCATTATCATAACTCTTTCTGAATAATGCAAAAGTGCTGTCATGTGCTGCAAAGATACAGCTCATCTAGTATGTTACCTTTGTATGGAATGAAGAAACGACTATATGAGCATGTGCCCACACAGACATGATCTACCTCTGGAAGGACATACATAAGATGGCAAGGTTGGTGTCTCTGAAGAGGGAAACCAAGTAGACAGGTTATGAGGCAAAGTCCTAGGTGGTACAATTAAAAGCAAAAGAAAACCCCTGTTTCTGTTTTTGGAGACTCAAGAAGCAAATTCTGAAAAGGAAATATGTATTTTTCATTGTATATCTTTCTATACTTTTACAGTCTTGAACTATGTGCATATATTAGGCATTCAAAAAAAAGTTGTAAAGAGATATTGCACAAGTAGAAATAATTAATTTGGAAATAAACTTTTGAATTAAAAAATTCCAGAGCCCATTTCCCTTTGACAGGGACTCTTCATGTATATTTTGTCTTTTCTTTCCCAGGCCACCAGGAAAAACTACCCTCTCCTCACTTGTGGTAAATAAGAAAGTCATTCAGTAAGTGTATCTGTTACCTGTTGCCACTATAAAAAATTATAACAAACTTGGTGACTTAAAACAACACAAACTTATGATCTTATAATTCTTTAGGTCAGGTGCCTGGCACAGCTCTCTTTGGGTAAAAATCAAGATGTCAACAGGATTGCATTGCTTTCTGCAGGCTTAAGGGAAGAACCCATTTCTTTGCCTTTTCCAGCTTCTAGAAACTGCCTGGATCTTTGAAGCCTGCAGTGGCTGGTGATTCTCTTTCATATTTCATGATTCCAACACTGATTCTTCTTCTGACTCCAGATTCCAATTTTAAGGACCCTTGTGATTACTTTAGGCTCACCCGGACAATCTAGGATAATCTCCAAATTTTAATGCCAGTTGATTAGAAATCTTAATTCCTTTGTAACCATGTAGTTCCCTTTTGCCATGTAGCATAACATATTCACAGACTCCAGGGATTAGGATGCAACCTTATAGGAGAGAGGGTAGCTGAGAGTCAAAATATTAGTCTGTCTGGTTCAATATTAGGAGCCTGGAAAATGCAGTGGTTTTCTGCTATGGATTATATGGATTGAGGCAGACAATCTTTGCCCTCAATTTATTTGCCACATTATGAGCAGCAGGACAAACAAAGTTGGAACTTAAGTAAGCATGTTTAACAACAACAACAACAACAAAACGAGTTCCAGAGCCCCAGATAACCTGGATCTTAAAAGCAAAGGCAGGAACTCTCTTTTGACCTCTTTGCTCCCAGTGGACTGAGTCTAGAAGTTTTGTACAGCAATTCTCATTGCCTACACCAATAAAGCTGCCCACAAAGGTGTCATTCAAGGAACTTTCTCTAAAACTGTAATCACACAATTATACCAACCTACATTTTATTAATCTTCTGGTAAATCTTTCTTCTAGTGTCCAGTGATAGTTTCTAGGAAACTAAAGAGGCAGCTAATTTATCTCTCTGGATTTATTATACTAAAGAATTATCCAATGCACAAAACTCAAAGGTAATCAGAGGATCCCTTGGTATCTTAGTTCAACAACCAAGCCTCATTTAAAACATGAAAGATGCACTGAAAACCCTTTGGACATTTACTATTACAGCTTGGTGAAGGACCATCTTTCCATTCAGGAAATTACTGCAAAATTGGAATCAGAAAACCTACCTCTATTTAATTCTTTTTCAAGTATTCTGGCAGTCCCTCCACTATATAATTCAAGCACTATGAAATGGACCATATCTGAATGTCAACACTGTAGAAACGGCAGATGAACCTGATGGGCAGTACTATATCATGACTGTCAGATCCAGTTCAATTTTATATTTTCAAACACAAAAATTTTTCTAAATGTAGTAAACTTTGTCATTAACACACTAAAGAGGTATTAAATATTGCCTTCCAAGCACACTATCACAGCATAATTAAATCCAGTCCTAAACCATTCATACCTTTGAAAATATCCTGGACTAGCAGTTTCCTACTTTAAGTTTTTATGAACTGAATAACTGTTCTTCAAGTGTAAATAATATAGTCAGATTTTATGAAATAAAATGTTTAATATTTGTATATAACACCCATTTAAAAATATTAATGTTATATTCATCATGACTCACTAAGTGCAAGATACTGTACTAGGGATATATAGCTAAAGGCCATGGTTCAAAAAAATGAGTGATCAGGATTCCAAATATTACAAATAGCTACATGTTATTTGCTAGAGAATAGCTGAGATAGCTTTTGGAGAAAGGGGGAGGGCGGAGGCCATATTCTTGGAAGAGGTCGCAGGCAAACAACTTTCTAAAAAGCCAAGGGATTGTTTGAAGATCTTGTGTTAAAAATTGCTAGAAATTATAAAAAACAAAAATACAAAGCACCCCAAAATAAGCCCATGAAGAGAATTGAGAGAAAGTGGTCAGCAAATGCCAAAAAAAATATAAAAACAGAAAGACTGAGCACCAAGAAACCCAGACAAGAAACTTCTAGGGGTGCACAAGAAGCTTCTGAGAAGTGAATCTGATGACTTCTGTGTCGGTAGCATTTGCTGTGTTTATAAAAAGGAAAAGAACCATGAACTTGGGATTGTTTCCCCTCCTATTGCAATCAATAGTAACTTCCTTTTCACAATGAGACTTTAAACAATTAGGGAAACATTCTGGTTTCCAGATAATGGATTTAATAGTGATTGCCATTTCAGGAAAACCACTTTATCCAATTGTAGGCATGCCAAAGGTGGAGGAGAGGGGAGCCAGAGGAACCCAGACTGCACTAAGGGCCTGCACAGCTGACTTTCAGTCACTGGGAAAATAATATCCTTCCTCTAATAATCCCTTACGGACAGGGCTGCTTTCATTCAGGATGAGAATGTGCTGGCCTAAGGACAACTGTTGCCTTAACACTTGAGCATTAAGGAGATCACATCTACTGTGCCAGGATCAGGCATTCCTGAGTGAAGAGTGAGCACTCTTAAGAAAATATACCAGTGTTCTATTTAATAGCGTATTCAAACCCCTCACAATTTTTCCTCAAGCTCAGCATCCTAGAGCCTCTGGGTTTTTCTCATTCCCTAGCTTTTCACTTGAGAGCCAAGAAGGGCAGAGAAAAGACAAGGACCCTGGGTCATCAACTCACTGGCCACAGATATCTTAAGAACTATCAGTCATCTGCAATTAGGGGAGGGCCTTCTTTTCCAAATTTACCTTCACATTTGTCCTCCACCAATGTTATATAAAGTTTATATGTATTGAAATGTATTCTTGCTTTATGTAGGCATCGATATTTCAACTCATCAGCAAATGTCAGCATCTCAATTTTTCTATAGATACTGACATTAAGACAATAGAGGAAGATGATAAATAAACTTGAATGATTTTATGAACTAAGGCAAACTGGCAAGGAATCAATAAAGAATATTTATGTATTATATATTTGGTAAATTAATTTATCACTTAGTTTTCTTAACATAATATTCAAGTATCTTCACTATGGATTTGATGTTATTAGATTATGCCATTATTTGCGTAACTAAATTGTCCTCTTAATTACAGTGTAAGAGCTTCCATACTGTGAAACTGAAAGTTCCGAAAAGCAATCTACCATACATAATTCAGTCTTAGCTCATTTTTTTATTGCTACAACTGAATACTTGAGAATGGGTAATTTATAAAGAAAAAAATTATTTTTTTATATTTCTGGAGGCAGGATGCCTGGTGCCAGCATCTGATGAAAGCCTTCTTACTGTATCATATCATGTCAGATAGAATTGCATGGAAACACAGAGCAACTATGCTGGCTCAGATCTGCATTTTCTTCTTACAAAGCCACCAATCCCCATCATGGTGACCTGATCCTGATTATATTTATCTAATCTTCATTACTTCCAAAGGCCCTACCTCAAAATATCATTAACACACAACTTTCGGGATTCATTCAGTTTCAACATGAGTTTTGGAGGGGACAAATTTGCAAATCATAGAAAATCCCTACTAGTATTCTGTATAAATTAGGGGAAAAAAAACTTGACCAATGGGCTTAAGCCACATGGATATTAGTTAGTAAAAATACTAAAGAGAAACCAGCCCAGGACTGAGTCAATGGCTCAAAGATGCCATCAAGTAAATGAGTTCCTTCAAATTTTCTGCTCAGCTTCAAACATCCTGTCTGCATGCAAGAGTAGAAATTCTCTCACAGGTTATTTGCATCTTATTTTCCACAATAGAATCACATCTATCCCAGACAAGTTATTGTTAAGAAGTTTCAACACCGCTGTAATCACTTTATACCAAAAGAAGCTTATACCCTGGAGCAGAATGAATTATCTACCACAAGTACCATGCGTCTCCTTCTAAAGCCAAACACCACATAATAGAGATCCTACTCATAACTAAAAGGTGTCATTTTGAGCCTTACAAACTACAATCAAAGCTGACAAGGAGAGATGATCATTGGCTTAGCATTCGAATGTCCTCATGTATGTACCCCCAAGCTAATAGGTCCTCTTGTGAATGGAGAGGCATGTTACTGTCCATTTTCACCAGCTGGAATTTGGTGAAGATGAGAGGAAAATCAAGGAGAAAGAGAAAGGAAAGCAATTCCATCCTAAGCTGATGCTATAGTTTGGATCTGGAATATCTCACAAAGGCCCACATGTTGGAGGCTTGGCCTCTAGCTGGAGGCAGTATTGGGAGGTGGTGAAGTCTTGAAAACATGAGACCTAGTGGGAAGGAATTAGATCATCAGGATCTGCCCTTGGAAGAGATATTGGAGCCCCAGCCCTTCTTGCCCATCTCTGCTTCCTGATTCCCTGAAGGGAACTGGTCTCCTCCCCTCATCCTCCCACCATGATGCACTGAGCCACCGTAAGACCAAAGCAGCAGAGCCAAGTGATCACTGATCACGAAACAAAACCCCTGAAACCATGAGCCAAAATAATCCTTTCATCTTATAAGTTGTTTATTTTTGTCACAATGATGGAAAGCTGATAAACATAGTTGGGAACTTCGTTTTTTGTAAAACAGAAACAAACAAAAAATCTCAAGTTTAAAATCTGAAGCTTTGACAAAGAACCCCAAATAATGTTTTCTTCTTTTAGCACCCTGTCAGTTCTAGCCAGCAAACTCAGTGTCCAAAAATGTTCTGCCATCTTCTTCATATCCCACTAAAACTGTCCTGGTAAGATTATAAGAACTCTCAAATAAAGGTCAAAATACGGCTCCCATTCCAAGTTCAAATTGCTTAGGAATATCGACACACCATAGTGACTGTCAAATCATCCTTTGGATGCAATGTTTTGTTTAAAATAACCAGCAAAGGGTCATATTTCTTGGTTGAGCAATGGTCGCTCCTGAGTTTGCAAACTAATTCAAAAACGCCTTAGAGCATAAATCCGGCAATCTGGCCAACTGAGAGTTTTCCAGATGTGTAGATGGTACGTACAAATGAGGGGGAAAAATGCTACAATGACTGGTACAAATTAAGGGGCATAAGCACTATCTGCTCACAATTGCCATTCTCACCATGGGCTGTACAATCAGAAGTACCCACCTACATGACACCAAGCTGGGTGTTCCATGTGACTTAGGAAGATATCAGCAAACTGTGCAGTAGAAAGAACAATTAGTCTGCTGCCTTGGCCAGCAGCAAGCCTTTAGGGAAGTTTCTTAAACTTTATGATCCTTAGTTTCCTTACCTATAACATTCTGAAAATAAAATCTTGACTATGAGGTTACAATGGAAAGAAATCAGATAAAGTAAAAGATTGTCATTTTGATATCTCCGGTTCAACTCTTCTTAGAAACATCTTACTTACAAGAGGCAACAAACTATAATAATGCTTGTAGGCTGAAAACCCCAGAGAAGAGCCTACATGTGACACATTTTCATGACAATTTTTTTTTTACAATGCTGTAGGTTTTGTCCAAATTGTCATTGCATCCCAAAGGAAGGGTTGACTACAAATAGAAACATTTCATATATTTGAGAAACTAAACAATAAAAGTGACAGAAAACCCCAATGCACATCTACATGCTAAATGTGATTAGAAATATTTTATGTTAAGCCCCAATTGGATCATTACTCAGTGTAAATATGAATCAAAACATCACATTGTACCCCATAAATTTGTGCAATTATTATGTGTCAGGTAAAAGCAAAACTGAAAAAAAAGCTGATGTTCAAAATAAATTTCAGAAACATAAGCAAATACTTAGTCAAAGTAAGAATTCATATATTATTTAACGCTTTGTTATCCTTTTCATACTACTTCAACTGGAGATCTAATCAATACACTATAGAAAAATGCTGAGTAAATACTTCCTCCCTCCCTAAGTCTCTCTTATTCTCTACCTTTCTGTCTTTATCTGAGTTTGTGTCCCTATAACACCCACATACACACACACACACACACTCACACATACCTGGGTGGGTGAGCCATGAGATCAGGAATCCTTGGCCATGCCAAAAGATGTGAGTTCCAAAGCAATCCAGAGACTGCTGCCTCTCTGTGGTTAAGGTACTCTGTACCCTTGTGTGGTAGACTGTCTGCTCCTGTTTTCACACTTTTTTCTGAAGTGCTTCCCTGAGTGCTTATTTTCATGTACAACACACAGGTAGATGGGAAGTAAGGATAATTTCCAATATAATTAAGCTAGTTTCAGGTAGTCATCAGTTCTACTTCTCAGTGCCACCATTGCTGAACACTATGCTATATCTAGTTTACTGCTCTGATTTGTATTTACACACCTTTTCTTGTCCACCACTCTTCTTAAAACTGACTGACTCTTAACAGTAACTTTCAAACTTAAACTTTCATTTTCTTCCATTTTTAATGATAAAGTCAATGCTATATTTTTCACTTTTTACGTCTCTGCTGCTACCATGATTAAAAGTGTGAATTCTCTAATAAAGTTCATTTTTGTCATCCAAATTCTTAAATACTATATATGTTCACATGGGGGTACCTTGTCTGTTGTTAACTTCAAACCAGGTTTTTTTTTAGGTACCCTTTATATGGTACCCTTCCAGAATAGATGGGTACCCAAATCCAAAATGCACAGAAAGAAGCATACCAGAAATCTATTTTGTTGGAAAGTTAGCGTATACATTATCTCAGGCTCCTAGAGCTTAATATTTAGGATGGGCTTCATAGCTCAACTATTTTGTAGAAGTCTTTCCCCTTTCCTTTCTTCCTGTCACACCCACTCCAATCTGTGACAAGTTAGAACAACAGGGAAGTTAAAGACATGTTTACAAAGTATTTAAGATAACACAAATCATCCACAAAGACAACTGATCTTTTCCATTTTAAGTCCTGAATCATGGATGGGTCTGCAGTGGTTCTAAACAGTCACACCCTACAAGTTCATATTTTTCCAGTGTGATGAAATGTGAACAGGAGAAAATGGAATCTTGTTTTTCCTTTTAGAAAGAAAAAAAAAACTAAGGAAGGGAAGGATTAGTTAAATAGACAATCTCTTTAGACACATCTTTGAAAAGATAATGGGATTGTTTCAGATGTTCTTGAAAGGAAAACATGAGTGAATCTTTGTCTGATACCAATTTCCTTAGCCCCTGCCTCTGGCTTTAAGAGATTTTTCAGTTCACTCCATGAACCTGCATATCTCACCTTTTCTATGCCAGGCCCCAGCCCGGGATCCAGGAGCACAAAAATGGTCGTGTCTCTAAAGAGTTCCCAATTTGATAATTAAAATACCATGTGCCAAGAAGCATACCAGAGATCTGGAAAGTGTTCTGATTTCATCAAAGGGAAAAAACTGACTCCTTTAGGTAAAGTCAGAGAAGCTTCCCAGAGGTAGTGGCACCCTACTGAGAAGAGAGGAAATCTGAAAAAATCTGTGCCAGAAAGTCTTATGTTTCCCTCCTAGTTTTCCCAGAATAATTCCAAAGAGACCAGCCCAACAACATATTTCTTTAGAATGAATCATGAGACTTGCTAGGCAACTACCATCCCTAATAGCATCTCTGAGGAAAGCAATTAACTAGCAATTTTCCTTTATTATTACACTCATACGCATAATTAAATATTCTTAACATACTTATTTCACAGCATTTTATGAAGAATGATAACACTGCATTACCTTATACTAATGATTATATAATTGGCCACCAGTTTCACACACTTTGATGTATTCTTTCTAAAAATTATTCTAAAATTCAAGGTTAATGTCAGCTTAAGATTACATTGAGATTTTTCTTTAAGACATAACTCTTTGTCTTTACCTCTCAGTAGGAAAACATCTTGAAAGTCTTGCCTTAGATCCATATTTTCAATGAAAGTGTAAAGATTTATATGCTATATAGAAAACCCCCACAGATCCCTCAAAAAATATTTCTTTAAGATTTTCTCAGTTTGGGATTTTTCTTTTAAAAGCAGGTTGAGTATCCTGTGTCTGAAGAGCTGAAATGTGAAATGCTCCAAAGTTTGAAACTTTTTGACCACCAACACAACTCCACAAGTAGAAAATTCCACACCATGAAACCATCTCATTGTCAAAAAATTATTAAATGTATTGGGCAAAATTACCCTCAGGGTATATGTACAACGCATAAAAGAAATATATAAGAATTTCATATACATAAGTAATTATGTATATGAAAATATTCCCGGGGACTGGGATTGTGGCTCAGCAGTAGAGCACTCGCCTAGCACGGCCGGGACCCAGGTTCGATCCTCAGCACCACATAAAAATAAAGGCGTTGTGTTGTGTCCATCTACACCTAAAAAATAAATTTTAAAAAAATAGAAAGAAAATATTCCAAAACTAAAAAATACCCAAAATCTGAAATATTTCTATTCCAGAGCACTTTGGATAAGGGCTACTCAATCCATATGTAATTATTGTCATTGTGTCACCTTCCATATACTATGTACATATTCACTTATACTTCTAAACATACATATGTATGCTTCACATATATTTATATACTATATTTTCAGGTATATAATATATAATATATGTGTGTGTATTTAAACATATATACATATAGATATATATTCATATATGATATATATGCCAAGTAAAGATACAAAAAAGCAGCTTTTAATTTTGTCTTAAATCTCATCTCTTTTATAAATATCAAGAATTTATTTTTCCTCAAATCTCTTTCATTAAGTCTTTATGCACCAAGATAAAAATGTTCTTTGGGACTGAGGATATAACTCAGTTTCTAGAGTGCTTGCCTCACATGCACAAGTCCCTGGGTTCAAACCCCAGAACCACAAAAAAAAAAAAAAAAATGTTCTGAGCTGGGTAAAACCCTGTAGCTTAGTGGTCAAGCCCTTCTATCATGCATGAGATCCTGAGTCCCATCTCAGTCATCACAAAAGAAAAAGTTCTGTTCCAGATATGCTTTCCTTTCCCCAGTAATGTAATGACATAAGCAGCATTCTGACCACCTACTACAAGATCCCATGTTTGAAATTCTAAATTCATTTATTAAAGTGAGTAATAGTGCAGTCATTTTTATTTACTTTCACTTGATGCAGTTTCAGGCTGTTTGAACCTATCAATGTCAAAGTGGCAGAGAAAGCCTGACAGTAATACCATCTCACTTTAGTTGATAATAATTCCCATAGTTTGGCTCTTTGTCTCCTCACATCTCATAAAATAGTTTCCTTTGAAAGTTACAAACTACTACTTTTTTGTGGTTAATAAAACCCAATAGTTGGTATACTCGGTGTTTTAAGAGATGACGTAACACTTCAAATAATAATATCTCATTCATATATAACATTCTTTTCAATGCTTTTGATTACTAACATCCAATTTGTGCTCAAAAAAGTTTACATCATAAATGATGAAGAAATTTAAGACAGGAACTCAGAATAACTCTATTAAAGTTCATGTTATGATCCTTTTTGAACAATGACCTGGTTGCATTTGAAAGAAAGCAAAGCCAAGGAACTGCCCTAGATAATAAAGTCACTCCTTCCTGGGTCTAAGAAATCTCTCTGATTCATAGCTCACCAAAACATACGGGCTCCTTTCTTGAGAGCATAATTTGGATGCCAATTATAAAAATGTATTAAAAATAAGACTTATAGTCAGGTACCGTGGTGCATGCCTGTAATCCCAGCGGCTTGAGAGGCTGAGACAGTAGTATCTCGAGTTCAAAGCTATCCTAGCAAGTTAGCAAGGCCCTAAGCAACTCAGCAAGACCCTGTCTCTAAATAAAATACAAAATAAGTCTGGAGATGTGGCTCAGTGGTCGAGTGCCCCTCAGTTCAATCCCTAGGATCAAATAATAAGAATCACATATAAGGAAAATATTATACTAAAAAATGTTAAGTCCTCTTGAAACCTTGAATATACCAAGGATTGCTTTTAAGGATATCTTATTCTAGTTCCAAAATACTACAAGATAGTTTACTTCATATTTCTTTTAAGCTGGTTTTTGACACAAGCAAGCTGGCCAAGATTATGCTGGGGACTTTATGTTAGGATTTTTTTAAATTTTAATTTTTTGAACACATTATCATTAAAGTCAGTGCAGAACAATTTATCCAAGCAAGCCATTTATATGTGCAGTGGCTTAACAAAAATTAGGTGGTATCATTCTTTGAATACCTCATTACTTAGTGTGGCTAATGCTTCCAGTCCTTAATCATAAACCACCTAGGATTTTCCAGATCTGCTGTATATCGCTGGTTGCCACACTAGCATAGAGGTGCATGGGCATAATTAAGCACCTGTTTATTAATGTCATGCAGGAGTGTAGAGTGTACACTTTCCAGAACATTTTGTCTTGAGACAGGAGGTTACTTATTCCAAAAGTCCAAGTCACATGCTTCTATGATTCTGAACAGTAACAGGACAAAGTGAACTCTGAGGGGTAAGTGTGATTTCTAAACCTGCTTCCTATATCTCTTCCTGCCTGAGAACATACAATTGCTTTTTAAGGTAATAAATTACCAAAGGAAGACTACCAAACACGAAATACCAACCACCAATTCCAAATAAGACAACATATGGAAGCTTTGGTTTCACAAGACACACATTCACACAAAAGAAGATTCTTAATATTTTCACAATTCTCTACCCGTCACCACCCACAACCAACCATTTGACAACTGCTTCATGCACTGGTTGCCTCCTTTCCATTCAAGTCCTATTGTCAAGAAAAATGAGTTCTCAAGATTTACTCCTGCAATGAATGGATAAAGAAACTGTGGTATATATACACAATGGAATATTACTTAGCCTTAAAGAAGAATGAAATTATGGCATTTTCTGGTAAATGGATGGAATTGGAGAATATTATGCTAAGCAAAATAAGCCAATCCCAAAGAACCAAAGTCCAAATGTTTTCTCTGATATGCAGATGCTAATTCACAATGAGGAGGGGATAAAGGTACTTTGGATTAGACACAGCAGAATGAAGGGAGGGGAGGCGGTATGGGGGTAGGAATGATAGTAGAATGAATCAGACATTATTGACCTATGTGCATATATAATTACATAACCTGTGTAACTCTACATCATGTACAACCAAAAGAATGAGAAGTTAAACTGCATTTATGTGTGATGTGTCAAAATGCATTCTACTGACATGTGTAAGTAAATGAGAAGTTAAACTCCATTTATGTATGATGTGTCAAATGCATTCTATTGTCATGTATAAGTAATTAGAACAAATTAAAAATTTTATTAAAAATATTTACTCCTATAAACACTGGGGTCCATAGAGATAACCTACAATTTCTTTTTAAATCAAATTGTAGTGGTTTTCTTTTAAGATTTTCATGAGGTGAAGGAATTCATAGATTGAGTTTTCTAAATTGGATGCATTTTCTCCAAATATTTTTCTTAGAAATTGGGTGTGTCTGCAGCTTGTCTGCATTAGAATATAGTCTAAGATGGCATTTGTAGCAAAATATTATTTTCTTAGTTGTTTTAAGCAAAATATGACAAAAGCTCACGATATTCTGCAAAGATGATTATGACTTTCAAAAGTTCTGTCACCTGAGCAAGTTTGGGTTTTTAAATCTTATTCCTGCCTCCAATTCCTTGCAAAATCACCTTCCTATAACACACCTCTGCTCTCATTTCTCTATGAAAAACTTTCACTGGCTTCTTTTTGCCTGCTTCACAAAGTTTAAAAACCTGAGCAGAACACTCAGAGGTCCTCCAGCTACACCAGCACGTTGCTTTGCAAAAATTAACTTTTCCTACTTCCTGTGGTAACATGGTAAAGTTTGACACTGTGATGTCTCCAGAGTCCTATCATGTGGCATCCACTCAGAAGTGTGTGGCAGGAGGGAAAAAAGCATTTTATAATACATTGGTGAAAACTATGTGATTTATCTTCCTGAATTGCCATGTTTGGTTACAGATCACATTGTGAAATAAGAAAGTTGAACAAAATAAATCACAGACATGCCCACAGTTTTAAGCATGAAAATAAATCTGTAGTTATATGCCCTAGGATTAATGGATGTAACCAAAGTATTCCTCAATGGGCTGGGGCTGGGGCTCAGGGGTAGAGTGCTGGCCTAGCATGCATGAGACACTGGGTTTGGTCCCTAGCACCACATGAAAAAATAAACAAATAAAATAAAGGTATTATGTCCATCTACAACTAAAAAAATATTTTAAAAAAGTCTTCCTCAAACCAAATAAAAAACATAATCAAATACTGTTATTGTAGATAGTTATTGTAGATTTTACCTAAAATTAATATTCAGCTTATAACAAACACCAAATTGGTCATTAACAATCATGTTTATATTCTAAGCATTTTATAATATTTAGTGGAGAAATTTTGAATTCTCAAGTCTTTCCAAAAGAAGTTATCCAAAGAAAATTGAATAGGTGTCAAATTTTCTTATAATAAGAAGATATTCAGTTCATTGTTTTCATTAGGAAGGTACAGCAATATGCTTTTATAGTTGTTGTTTCTCCTGCTAAAATAAATTTAAAAAAAAAAAACAAGCACCATTCCAACATTTTCCCATTTCATCTTGTCTTCTTAGTGTAGTGAAAGCTGAAAGCAAACCAAATAAAGAACACTAGGGAAATATGACTTTCACTCTCTCCACATTCTCTTCACACCGATTAGAGATGAGTATTCTCCTTCAGAGACTCATTTTATAAATTTTTATTAATATATACATTTTAAATTTTATTTTAAACAATTTCCGATCTTACGAGGAAAGTTCAGACTAAGAGTTATTATCAGTTGGACAAGAGAGGCAAAGACATTTAGGATTTTGAGAGATCAATAAGGAAAAGAAGAGTGTTGGAAAAGAAAGATACATCCACCAGGATTCACCACTTGTGACAATTTAATTACAATGTCAGAGCCCTTTGTTGAACCATTGTTTCTCCTTTGTACCTCTTGAGTATTAATCAAAAGAACCCAGGTGGGCTGGGGCTATGGCTCAGTGGCAGAGCACTTGCCTAGCATGTGTGACACACTGGATTCAATCCTTAGCACCACACAAAAATAAAACAAACTAAAAAAAGGTAACAAAAATTTTTTTAAAGAAAGAAAGAACCCAGGTATGGGGCAATAAAATGAGTACAACCTCTTGGAGAAACTTTTTGGCAGAATCTACTAAATCTGAAGTTGTACTTATCTT
The DNA here is from genome assembly GCF_047511675.1 of Marmota flaviventris. Classification (NCBI taxonomy): domain Eukaryota; kingdom Metazoa; phylum Chordata; class Mammalia; order Rodentia; family Sciuridae; genus Marmota; species Marmota flaviventris. The sequence continues at coordinate 149,801,666 of NC_092502.1, forward strand.
ATGACTCCACCTCTAATTGTACACTTGACTCAGGGGCATACATCTCTTCACCAAATACTCATCCTAGCCTGTTCACAGAACTATGAAAGAACAACCAGGGGAAAAAAGAAAAAAAAATACCCAAATCAACATTAAAATTAATAAATCATTTATATTCATACATAATACAGAAATAAGAATGATCAGCACCTACATGAAATAAGGTGACTCCAATAACATCCTGAATAAGAGAAGCCAGACACAAAAGAGCAAATAGTATACAATGTCATCTATATGATCAAAACCTGACCAGAAGTGCAGAAACAAGATAAAGCAGTCTATGCTGTTCAAAATCAATATCATCATGGTAACCTCTGGGGAAGAGGACTAACAACGTAGAACGGAGCAGAAGGGTTTGTGTGGTGCTGGCCAAGTTCCGCTTCCTGATTTAAGTGCTGGTTACACAAGTCTGTTCAGATAGCTGACAAGTTATTGTCAGCATTTTTACACTGATGATATGTGCACCTTTCTGACAGTGTATTTTACTTCAATGAAGTTTTCTACAAAGATGTTCAGAAATCAAAAACATCTTTCTAGCCACAAAGGAAACAACCTTTAAAGATTTTAAGGTTTCCTGAGTATTCCAGTAAGTTCCAAACTGAATACTATTCAAAGACAGCACAAATCAGCCATCATTCAATCCAGCTGAGTTGGGAGTGTGGGGTTTTGTTTCTGCTGGATGCCTTTAGACAGACCATCAGAAAACTGGAAATGAAAGTAAGTTAATATCTCAGACCATGCTGCTTGCCACATAGTATGTGTAAGGATCTCTCTCAACACAGTTCCCATGAAAAAAAGCACCGAAGAAAACTACTCCATTTTTTATATGAGATTAATTTCTGTGAGTTATCAAAATGATGGAGAATTAAACTTCATGGAGAATTTCAAAAGGTCAACAAAATGGACAGCTTGTCTTCCTCTGGAAATTTGCTGTGGCTTCATCACCATGAAAATATGTTCCCCACCCTCACCATCACTTCCCCAAAATTGTTTTTCTTTAACAAGTCAAATATGCAGGGAAAGCATTTTACTGTGACTCTCCTTCCATTGTGACATTGCTATAAACTATAGTTCCCAAGACTGAAACATGAACACATGTGATGATAACAGCTGGACACTTGGAAGATGTTAGCCAGTGACCATGCTGATCCTTTAAATCTGGACTCTTTGGATTCCAAATACCATACTTCTGAGATCATGCTATCTTCTTTAGGAGTCAAATGGGCAATCACTTCACTCAGGAAGTTCCTCAGAGACAAGATAAAGAACAAACAATAAACATTAAGAGAAGAATTGTATCAATGAGTCTGATTCCTCTAAATAAAAAAAGTGGTCCTTTTTTAAATACTCAGAAGATGGACAAGATCTCTAGCATCCTTCATGGAAATAAATGCAAAAGGTCTCTTCTGACTGGCTCTTTCTCTTTAAATGCTCTTTTTCATTCACTTTTAGATTATCCAAAGACATAGGACAAGATGCAACCACATACCATTACTTGCAGTACTTTGAATGTCTTTTTTTTTTTTTCATCAAATAATGTTTTACCACTTAAAAGAACATATAAGCTGAACCTGAGTACAAAAATAAATATATGGCTTAAGTATGTCACACTCTTGAGAACGTATTCTGCTTAAACCCACAGACACAGAGTGTTAAGATTCAAAGAGTATTTAGATCATTTGGATTAAAGCCTTCACCATACAATCAAATTAAGAGACTTGGCAAAGGGTGTGCAACTAATTAAAGCTTAACCTAAGACTGGAATATAGGATTGCTAATGCCTAGTCTAAAGCTCTTTTGTGTTATATCAAGATGCCTTTTAGTCATGAGAAATTACATGAATGAATGATAATCTAGTTTTGTGGGTTATGCATTGCTGCCCGACCAAAGCCAAGAGCTATAAGCCACAGGTTAAAATACAACTTTCTAAGAATTGGATGTTCTTAGGGAGACACATGGTACGTCAGAGACACCTGACCTCTCCACCCACTCACAGTTGGCATAACACTTGGTGAACACCAAGAAGATAATATAAGGAAAAGAAATACATACACATTCACGTTTGCTTATGCATGCACACAAGCCTCTTCTTTACCCTGCTTTTTTTTTTTTTTTTTTCTATTTTAACAAGCCACTTATATTCTAATAATAGAAGTCAAGAAAAGGTTAGGCAACATCCTCCCAATCTTACCAGAGAGAAATAGGGAAATCAAGTCCAACAGACACAGATTCCTTCAAGAAGCTTAGGAATTAATAAGAAAAAAATTTTCCTTCATTCTTTCTTTCCTTCAGCACTTGTGAATCTCCTGCCCGCCATGCCCAGGTATGGTGCTAGTCAGTGAGAACACAGATGAAATACTCTTATCCCTGCCCCCAGGATGGCAACAGTTAATTGGTCAGACAACTGGGAAGCAGTATGGTGAGTGCCCCAGGAGAACATGGCAGCAGAGAGAAAAGGTGTACAAAAGGTGATGGGCGGGTGGGGGGGGCAATTAGAGAAAGGCAGATGGAAGGAAAGGATAAGGGAAAGAATGCTAAAAAGATCTAAGCATGATGATAAAAAAGAAACAATCATTTTATACTTTGAGGGACTTATTTGCATTCTTACCAACTCAGTAACTCTCACAGTGTGACCCCAAGTGACTAAAAGCACCAGCTTCACCTGAGACCTTGTTAGAAGAGGAAATTGTTGGGTCATAACCCATAATTGTTGAATCAGAGACTCTTAGAATGGAGTCCAGCAATCCATATTGTAACAAACACCCAAGATAGTGTGTGTTGAAGTTTGAGAACCATTGTGCTAGATAAATAAATATGAAGTTGGGGAAATGAAAGTCCATACTTTCAAACAGTTAAGGGCAGGGATCATGGCAATGGTTTTAGTTTATTTATTTTTCATATAAATGCACTAAATTGAAAAATATTTTCTCAGCTATGTCCAAATTTATCTTTCAGAAAATATGGTTCTCTATGTAGAGATGTCTTTGTACGTCTGTATTTGCTAAGATCTGCCCAATAAATGATTTACATTTTTCTGAAATAACTCCTTTGGCGTTTTCCCTGGAATCAGGTGGATACGAGATAATACTCACCAAACTTCTCCTCTTGGATAGGAGATAATACTCACCAAACTTCAGAGAGCACAGAGGGGTCCCCTGGGACAAACTACAGAATCCATAGATGGGATCCACAGACCCAAATGCACTGTCGACATTTTCCTCAAGCTACACGGTCTCTGATGTTCAGTGTCTGCTTCCTTCTCTATATCCTCTCTGTAGGAAAGGTTTGCTGCTGCAGCTTGTCTCTTTACCACATGTCCATCCTTGACCCCAACTCTTTTAAGACCCATGAACTTCCAGACCTGGTATATCTCACTACAGTCTCTAAATGTCCTTAAACTTTAAAACCTCTCTATTCGAATTCTTAAGAGAAAGGATTTGATTATTCCAACTTATCTCAATAGTTCACTTAGCTGTGGCCTCAGGTAACAGTCAGGGCAGGAGAATGGAAGGCTGAATATCAGCCTTCGATGGGGTTCTGTCCTTGGCAAGGGACAATGTCTAATACAGTAGAAATTATCCATTTGGCCCTAAGAGTTCCACTTAACTTAAGGAGCCTCTGAAGCAAGGGAGGATCTTTCATTTCTCTGAATTCCAGACAAATAGTAGTATGTTCATAGAAGAATACAGCAGCTTTTAAAAAGATAATTTGATAGCATATTTCAAAACCTTAAATATATTGTACCAATCACCCCCAAAATTTAGGTTCTAGGTTTTTATCCTAAGGAAAACTTAAGATGTGCTCAATAAGAAATAAGCAACAAAAGTACTCTTATCTGCAGTACTATTTTTCATAGTGAAATTTTTAAAAAAGAAATGATCTAAATTTCTGGAAGTAGAGGTTTTCATTAATGAAAGTCATTTTCACTATTTTTGTTCCTCCAAAAAAAAATCTATCAAGACATTTCTTTAGTGAAGTTTATCTTCATGAAAAAGTCAGTAAAGCCCTAACTTAGTTTTAACACTGGCATAAGGAAATTGCAAGCAGATTGCCTCCCACGTGTTTTTCTTGTCTGGGTTACAGTCACCATGATGATCTGGCTGCAGCTGCTGGATGATGTCTTCCAGCTGCAGTTTTGATCTGCTCATACTAGTCCCTAATTGAATTTAGATGTTTCCCTTCTCTCCTCCGCTTCTTCAGAGGCCTCCCAATCTTAAAGCACCAGGCAACTTCTTTGCCTCTTTCCCTGAATCCAAGGAACAAAAGTCCATACTAGGACTCTAAAGTTTAGCTAGAACAAATGTCAGCCACTCGGGTCAATAATTTAATATGATTTCCATAATACTGTCTGAATAGCACTTGTCTTCAACATGGTATGATGTGCTTGAGCATCCACGTCTTTTGATTATCTTAACAAAGAGCAGAATGAGCTGGAATGCTATCCAGAAACAAAAACCAGAATGATATGTAACTTTTCCTTAAACATAATAAAGATCTTGTGTCCAAGAAAGATCACGTACAAAATTGTAATGGTAGAACACAAATAGCTAGAATTTTAAAAGAGTGAATTCTCCTAACGTACACTCTTTTCCTCTATCAGAATGTGTGATAAGAAAACATGGAATTGAATGGCATGATAATTCTCAATCGATTGCTAGAATCTAACCTTGAAGTACTTCTACCATAAAGGACTTCAAATGAAGACACGGGTACTGCAAACCCCTATGAGTTTACCACCTGGCAATAAGAGTGAAATACAGCGGCACATGCCTGTAATCCCAGCTATAAGGAAGACCGAGGCAAGAGGATCCATTCAGCACAAAAATTCAGGGACTACCTGGGCAACATAGTGAGACCCCACTCAAAAACAAACAAAGACCTGACAACAAAGTCAGCAGAGGCCAAAACAATTTACATCACTATAGATGTGCCACCAGTTCATATCTATAACACAGACAATGTGACAAGCATAACTGAGGATCCCAGAAATACAATGAAAGCTAAACTCTCACCTACAAAGAGTAATGAAGAATGCTGTGTGGCTCTTGTATGGCAAATGGAAGGGTCCTATTTTGTATCCACTTTGCCCACCATGTCATTGACCCCAGACACTCGCTGCCCCTGAGATTTTTTCAATAATATAAGGAGACTTCAACAGGGCTGAAATATCACCAGCTGGAATCACTTCTGTTAGGAAGGCAGGACCCAAAGAAAGTTCTACTGTCTTCCCTTCAGTTTTATGGCTTTTCCTTGTACCTTAAAAACAGTCATAGATAAGCTTTGACAGAACCTAAAGGCTTTGCAGAACCAAGTGGCCACCAACAGGCCATGCAATCTTGGATCCCCTCCTACTGCAACATTTTCACTTCTGTATGTCTGCAATCTCTTTTTAAAAATAGACACTGATTACCCAACTTAATATATCAGCATCTAACACACATAGCAGGTGCTCCATAAAAGTTGAGAGAATTAAAATGAATTATCTGTTTGCCCAATGGTAAAACTGCCAAAAAAGCAAATATTTTTAGAAACTAGATTGCTCATTTTTCAGCAAATAAGAACAGGGCAAAATTATAAACTGATTTTTTAAACTTGGTCATCTCTCAATTTAATTGTATGATTTGGGGCCCCTGTTATTGATATATCCACTCTTTAAAAGTTAACTATTTTTAATTACATCACTCCCATACTGCATCTCACTTTTCACCAAAATACAGAATATAAAGATTTTTCTTTCTTGAAGTCACTCTGAGCTGGCTTCTAATCTCAGCTCTAGCATTTATTGTTCATAGACTTGGAACAAAATTTAATCTTGTTAGTTTCTCAATCTAAAAAGAATTGAACAAGGAAACAAGGAAAGGTTTGGTTTTGAGGGCTATGTGAATTAATGTACCATGCATACCATGCACAGAAACTAAAAGCCACTAAGTGCTCAATAAATGATAATTGAAATAATTATTTTTCAATCAATCAAAAAGGTTAGGATCAGATTACATAGCATATCCAAAAGATTATACTTTGTTTTAAAAAATATTAATTTTATTTTTTTATTTACATGTATTTACTGTAGATATTAATGAGTTGGTTCAGTGTGATATTTGGGTACATGTACACAGCATCCCCTGATCTAATTCAGTCTCTGTTCATCCTCCACCCAGCCTTTCCAACTTCTAATTATCACTGTTTTACACTCAGGTTGACTTATTTATCGTTCACATATGAGAGAAAAGATATGACATTTTTATTTCTGTGTCTGGCTTATTTCACTTAACATTCAGTTGCATTCATTTGTTGCAGGTGACAAGATTTCATTCTTGTTTATGGCTCAGCAATATTCCATTGTTTATATATACCACATTTTTTTGGTACCCAGGATTGAATTGAGGGGCACTCAACCACTCCAGCCTTCTTTTGTATTTTATTTAGAGACGGGGTCTCAATGAGTTGCTTAGGGCCCCACTAAGTTGCTGAGGCTGGCTTTGAACTAGCAATCCTCCTGTCTCAGCCTCCCAAGCGCTGGGATTACAGGTGTGCGCCACAGTGCCTGAACAGAGTTTTTTGTTTGTTTGTTTGTTTTAAGAAATTTGTTTAAAGTATCGTGAGGAGATGGTGCTCACTTCAGCAGCACATATACTAAAGTATTATGAGGAGAGACATTCAAGAGGTTAAGGAGAGATTGCTGCTCTTAGTATTAGAAAAGGGAACTGAGAGAGAAGAGCATGCTCGTTATCATGACTGGTTAATGACAGGGACAGAGCTGGGCTGAGTAGCCCTCTGTTCCTTTCCAGATAACCACATGGTCCTCTTCCACCGTCTTTCCTATAATCCTTTTGTTCAGAGACTTATTTTTCATTTGAAGGGGAAATGAAATTCACACCTTAGAACTTACAGTCAGAAATGATCTCACAAAATATCTAGCCTCCCTGCCCCAGAAAATTCTCCATCAAAGCTTAAGCATGTAGCTTCTTTTTAGCTGTGGCTTCTCTCCAAAGGCTGAAGCAATGGACACCTGTTTTGTCTTCCCAGGATTCTCCTGCTCCTGGAACAATACAGAATGTCTAGCATTTCTCTCCCACTTTGCTCAATGATATGCTTACCAAGGAAGCCATCATCCCTGACCACAGCAGATCAATGCAGGGCAGGCTTCTAAACCAAGTCCATCTATTTGAGGACTTTTGGACATAAACACCAGGTGACCTTTCTTTGGTGATTATAATAGTTAAATGCAAGATTCACAGGTTGTTGGCACCCCCAACTGAAGAAGGATAAGCAGAGATCTACAAAGGTAACAATAGGCAGCATCTTCAGACACAGACAGGAACAGAGACTGGAGGCAGAAGAGATGGTGACAGCATCTAGGGCCCTGTTCCTAAAGCAAAGCCATATCCTTTGAGTGTATCTCGTGTGTGTTATAATTTTCCCTTTTCCAGCTATCCTGGTTTATATAATAAAGTGTATGTCACCCCACTCACAAGGCTCGATCCGCCACTGTCAGATCCCTTTTCTGACATTTGGTCTAATCTTTCACTTCCATTTCTAATTCTGCTGCTCTTTTCATTTCCACACTTTGTTGCTGGGTGTGGCAGAGCACTGAAGAATTCAAAATCAGAAAGCATAGAGTATACCAGAAAGTGAGAAAATCCATGAAACAATGAAATAATAATACCAGATGCAAAATAATAACAATAACAATAAATGAAATCACACACATAGAGCTTATTGGGCAGTTTGGGAACACTATAAGCACTTTATGATTAACAGTAATTATTATTATTCTATATAATACAATGATCATAATCTTTCTATGGCTATGAATGCGATAGTCTCTTAAAAGGTACAAAATAAAATTTAAATGTATCACCTTACCATTTAATAAAAGAGAACTATTCCCTTATGCCTGCAATCTGGGAGCAATTACTGTGAGTCCAGGCTGGGAAGTAATTTATCTAATAATTGCATTAGAATTTTCCATCTTTCTGATTCTGGTGCTTTATTAAGGGAAAGGCGAGGATGTTATTGTTGAGAAAATGAAAAACAGAAATCGTTTTTACCTTGAATATTGCCAGGTAGTTTTCACTTGAATGCTGATTTTAAAAAAGTGACAAACAAAGGTACATAAATTTAAATTTGCAAACTCTCTCTTTACACTGTCAGAAGGAAGAGTACTTTTTTGTTGTTGTTATTTTATACAGGAAAATTTCCAGAAAGGAAGAGAGGGAAGCACAGAAGACACGGGGGTATCATTATATTGTGACAGATGATACAGCACAAACTGCTGTAGGCTCCCAGAATGATAAAAAAGTAACTAGTTTATCTGTGATATTGCATTATATTTCATCAGATTCCTCACCCTTCTTCCATGTAGTCCCCTGTCCCACATCCTAAGATTCTGAGTCATTTCAAAACATAGCAGGGGAGGGGGAGATATTAATAATAAATAAAACACTCAGGATTTCTCCTCTAATTTTCCTCCCAAGAACACCAAGTCATCTTGATTATTTCCCAATATCCTTTGAAGGAGGATGCAGAAGGGCATCATAACTCCTAGCATATAGTTAGGGAAACTACATGAGGAAAATGAACAAATTATCCTTTATCATGTCAGTTGAAATAGGATTATAATTCTGATCTCTGTTTATCTTAGTGAAGGAAAAAAGACGAATGATGAGGGAGATATCATTGGCAAAATGAGTTATTTAAATTGTTCATTTATGTGTTATAAAATGAGAACATGAGTACTCTTCTAACACAGATAATGAAACATGGTGCATCCCAATTTCCATTTTTAATGAAATATATACATACAAGCATAATTCATATTTGTGTATCCAATGCATAAAGTGGCATCATGCTACACAGTCATTTTATAGCCTATTCTTTTCAACATATTGTAAACTACTGCCATCCAGGTACAACAACATTTGCAATGACTGTACTGTGATCCACTTATAGATGTATTCTAATTTATGTATTTGCAGGAAAGTTTTTCCAAAGCCAGGCATGAATATACTTCTTTGATACACTTAAAGAAAGCCCTGAAAAAAATTTAGACTGGTATCTTATACAAAAAATTACTGAGCACCTGCAGTATGCCAGACATTCTGATAGGAATCTCCATGGAAGACAATGTCATCACACTCAAGTACCAAAAATGTAGGGAGAAGGTAAGTAAAGCAGCCAGTAAATGCAGTAGTATGTGGCCAGCCGTTCTCATAAACTGAGGCGATATTTCTCTAAAGATTCATTTGGACAAATATATCAAAAGTCCTAAAACTGTAAATACCTCTTGCCTGAACACACCCCTTCTATAAATGAATCCTTAAGACGTAAGAGGCCAAGTTACAAGACGTTTTGTACAACAATGTTTATTGTAGCATGCTATATAAAGCAAGAGAGGGAGCAAGCCAAATATCCTTAATATCAAAAGAGAACTGTTTAAATAAATCAGGATATATCCAAAGTGAATACCTAAAAATTACAATGCAGGTTATAAAGCCATATTCAAGTTACATGATTGTGTCTTTTAAAAATTGCACCATATCAACACGTGAGAATGTGCTCACATTAGGGATAAAACCCCTGAGTTATGAGGGGACGGAGGACTTTTTTTCTTTTTGTTCGTTAGATTTTCTGACTTATATGTAAAGAATGTAGAACACTTACCCAAGTAGAAATTAACATTAAGCATTTTTTATAGAGTGAGGTTCATGCAATGAAGGTAAAGACAGAGTGCTCTGGGAAATTTTAACACAATCTGAAGATAAGGGGGAGACTGCAGAGGGCTCCTAAATTCCAGACACTTAAGCTGAATCTTTAATATCACATAGCAGTTAGCCGGTTTTTAAAAAGAGGGAAGAGTCTTCCAGCATGAGCAGCAGCATTCCTAAAGCCTTGGATGCACATGGCCACATGACCCAGTCAAGGTTACATGGGTTGTTCACATGCTACTCAGAGGTGGATGAAAATGGGAGCCAGCGTGTCTGTTTGATTTTGAAGTAGTGAGTTCAACTGCTACTACCTAAGCTTGTGCAGTATTGGAGAAATGGTTAAAGCAAAACAAATGATCTAAGGAATGAATGGGCAGTGAGAAAGTGAAGTCAAGGTTGGATCCTGAAGGTGCTGATAAACAGTGGGAAGACAGCAGGGTAGCCAAGAAGCCTTCATTTTTTCAAGACAGGAGAGCTGACAGGTGTTAATAGGGAAAGAGCAGCCAATATAGGGGGAGAAGTTTGTTTTAAGAACAGGAAAGAGTGGGAGGGCACAAAAAATGTGGCAAAGGGAGATTCAGACAGGAGTAGAAAGCTGAGGATCCCAGCAAACAGGCCAGTGACATAACAGGAAATCATCCCATGGCTTTAACCACAAAGCTATGTCATAAGAAGAACTGTAACTTCGATTTCTTAGAACATAAGACCAGTGAGCAACTTTGACCAGAGGACCTAGAAAACAGTGTAATCAGAAAAAAAAAAATGTGGTTGAACCAGAAAAGCACATATTGTTTCACTCTGTACAACAGTGAGAAATGTGCTGTGAAGTTTTTATAAAGGAAGACATCGTAAAAAAAGTACAGAAGGAGATGGAAGGTACATCATAGGAGCATATGACTTGGACTTCTCATGGGGCAAAAAACAAAAAAGCCTGGGACTGTAAGTGGATTCAGCCATTATGGAAAACAGCGTGGAGTTTTCTCAAAAAATTAAAAATAGAACTACCATATGATCCAGCAATAGCCCTACTAGATAGATATCCAAAAGACAATGAAATCAATATGTCAAAAATATATATGCACTCCCATGTTTATTACAGCATCATTCACAATGGGCAAGATATAGAATTAACCTAAGTATCCAATAATGAAGGAATGGATAAAGAAATGGAATACTACTGAGCCTTTAAAAACAATATACTGACATTTGCAACAACATGCATGAACCTGAAGAACATTATGCTAAGTGAAATAATCTAAGCACAGAAAGATGAATACCACATGATCTCACTTATAGGAGAAATCTAAAAAAAGTTGAGTTCAGAAGAATGAAATTATGGCATTTGCCAGTAAATGGATAGAACTGGAGACTATCATGTTAAGTGAAATAAGCCCATCCCAAAAACACTAATGTCCAAATGTTCTCTCTGATATGCAGATGCTAACACACAATAAGGGGAGGAGGAGAATAGAAATTCGTTGAATAAGACAAAGTAGAATGAAGGGAAAAGAGCGGGGATGGGAATAGGAAAGATAGTAGGATGAAACAGACAGACATGATTTCCTATGTTCATATGTGAATACATAACAAGTGTAACTCCACATAATGTAAGCCACAAGAATGGAAATTTATACCCCAGGTATGTATAATATGTCAAAGTACATTCTACTGCCATGTATAACTAAAAAAAATAAAAAATTTTAAAAAAAAAACAAATAGTTGTTCCAGAACTTTTTACAGCCCAAAACAGCAGCACATGTTTCTGAGTTATACCTAGAGTCAATTTTGGGTCTGCCACTAAATACATAATCTTGGGGAAATTACCTAAACTCTAGGTTAATTTCCTACCTGTAAAATGAGATTGATGATATAGATAGATAGATAGATAGATAGATAGATAGATAGATAGATAGACAGACCATATATCATAAGAGAACTGAGATATATACATATCTGTTGCTGTAAGTGCAACAATTAATACCCACCTGATATTTAGTAAGCACTCAATAAACACACATGTTATCCTTACTAAATATGAGGCAAGTAGTGTTAACGCTGCATCCTCTCAGCTGTTTAGCTAGGGTAGAAACCAGCTACTGGTGTCCATGGTCAACTAAGGGGGAAGGTGCATGTGTGTGTTGGGGTGGGGGGTGCTAATCTCTCTTCAGTTCTGTGAGGATTTGCTGTCAACTCTCAGTTTTAAGACTCCCAAAACACCTGCAGGTTCCAGAATATAAAGGTTCTTAAGGTAAATGAAAGCAAAATTAAGTACTAGAAATGACAAGTTAAAAAACTAAGGCACCAGAGAGGCTATTTTAGAAGGTGGATATAACATAGCCCCATTTCTGTATGTTGTTGTTTTAAACTCTTCTCTTTGATGATGGATTAAGAAAAGCCAGATGGAGCTATGTTATGGCCAAAAATATGTGCCATAACACAGGACAAATACCAGCTCATTCATGTTTGGTGGGCCCTGGTGCTGAATATCAAGATACTCATTAGGGGACTGGTAGTATTTTTCATCTAAAAATATTTCCTCTTTTTTTTGTCAATCAAAAATCACTTGCTACGAACTAAATTGCCAGTAACATTTCTTAAGAAAATAGCTCTAACTCAGCATAAGAAGCATTGGGTTTATAAGGTAACACAACAGCCTCTAATGACCCACGGTGATTGGAAAAACCTGAAGAACTTGCTGGGTGGGTAGGCAAACACTTTCTGAGAAAGCTGTTTGGGGAGTTGGGAGATATATATAAGAGCACAGGGTAAAGGCCAGTGAACAGAGTTCTTTCCCTGGATGATGTGCAGAATAGGGGCCCTCTGTTAACATGAGAAATGAATGGGTTGAGATAGCCTAAGCTAATTTTCAGTGTTGTTTGATAGTTTGGGAAGAAATAACCCACTGAAATTCCTCTTGCTTCTTTTTGCGAGCAATAAAATTTAAGGCAAGCTAAAACTATATTGTGTATGAATATACAATTAAGTTTAAAAAAACTTCAGTGAAAACAAGGACACGGAGCACTTTACTATCCTTGTCAGGACAATTACCTATAGGGAGAAGGAGGAAGGGAAGGGTAGGTTAGGTGGGATCGTTCAGGAAGGTGTCAATGTCCCGTTTCTTGTCTTTAATGTAGATTTACTAATGTCTCTAATGTTTGTTTTTATATGAGTGTTTTTCTATAATCATTAAAACTAAATTTGTCTCATGCAAGAAATCAAGACATTTATAGAAATATATTCAAACTAACAATAGTTATTTCTACTGAGAAGGAGTAGGCCTGTACTAGAGCAGATAGGCATCCACTATAATGACTACTATTTTCCTGAAAACACATCAGTATCATATGGTAATATTATGGAAGTGCTGATTAGTATCAAGCTTTGATTCTAGAAATATTTAGCAACATTCTTTCAAGAATGCAGAAAGCAGAGGGCTCAGCTATCATTGAAACAGAAAAGGGGGTCGCTGGGTTGTGGCTCAGCAGTAGAGCACTTACCTCGCATGCATGAGAAACTGGGTTCTATCCACAGCACTGCATAAAAGTAAATAAACAAAATAAAGGTATTGTGTCCATCTACAACTAAAAAAAAAAAAAAAAAAACAGAAAGGGTCACTTTCCAGGGGTGGTTGCTCTAAGCCCTTCTGCTGTCCATGTCTCCTTCAATAATGGACACTTTTTTATTAGCATATTATATCAAAATCAGGGCTTTTACTTTTTCCATTGACAGATAAAATTGCATGTATTATTATGTACAAGGATATATACCTTGTAGAATGACTAAATCTGAATAATTAACACAGCTGTTACCTAATAATTAATATATTACTTACATGAAATTCCATCTTAAATCCATTCAGTTGGCAAAAATAAAAAATCAGTCTAGCAATGCTTGGCTTGTTGAGAATGTGGATTCATAGAATTTTTTTATGTATTGCTGAAAGGAATATAAATTGACTTGGTCATTTTGTCATTATCTCTTGAAGCTGAATATTCACATATTAAAACCTCTTCTACTCCTACGTATAGGCCCAGTAAAACCCAGTAGAGAATACTTTAGAAATATCCTTTGAACAAAACCTCCCCAATCCTCATCCACAGACCACCCTAATCCCTGGTAAACCTCCACTGTACTCACTACTTGTATAAAATCAGAAACTTTAGATTCAACCTAAGTAATATCAACCTACATAATGTCTTTTTGTGCCTGGCTTATTTCTTAACATAATGTCCTCCATATTTATACATGTTTTCACAAATGACAAGATCCCATTCTTTTTTTATGACTGAATAGTATCCCATGTGTATATATCCCACATTTTATTTACCTGTTCACTCCAAAAAATGGGTTTATATTTGTGAGAGTAATGACTCCATTTGTACAATTACAGGTATTCAAAGAATGTGGATTGTCTAGAGTTGTTAAAGATCCGGCCAGTTTTGAATGCACTAGGAAGTAAGTAACCTGTCCCCTTAGGGAATGGAAACTTATCCCTAGTGCCTCCTCTGTCGAGGAATTGGTTGCATCAAAGGAGACTAGAGACTCACTAGAAGACATAGAATCAAGCCAACATGTTCCCTGACACCTGAAAGAATTGATTTCTGAGACTTTGTGGAGGCTGCAGATTACATTTGTGAATAGCTTTTGGCTATGAGTCTGAGAAAAGTATTCACTATAACCTGATATCAAAGTGGGAAAGAAACTAACCATTGCTAATGCAAATATCTTTTGAGGCTTCTGATACCTGCCAAAAAGGAAGAACCTAAGCATTTTGCATGACTAATGATAACCTAAGTTGGTTCAAAACATGATCTTCTATTTTTTTACTAATCTTTTTCTGAAATTATTGACATTTTATAAATTGAGCATTATTTTACAATCAGAAAAGCATTCAAAAGGCCTGATAGGAAAATAAGCCAAACACATAAACAGATATTTCTGTTTTTTCACCAAAAAATCAAATATAATTAACACATATAAAGAGCCATTCAGCATTATTATTAATCAGGAAATAACTACACAAAATACCATCTTAAAGCCATTCAATTGGTAAAAAAAAAAAAATTAAATCTAACAATGATTGGCATTGTTAAAGATTGGATTCACAAAATCTTTCATGTATTGCTGAAAGGAATGTAAATTTTCTCAATGCTTTAGAAAATAACTTGCCATTATTTCATGAAATTGAATATTCACATACTATATTATTTTTCACTCTTAGGTATATACCCAATAGAAACCCCCAGTACTCCAAGAAACATGCCCATGAATGTCTAAGCAGCACTATACCCAAAAGGCCACACCTACAAATCACCCAAAATATCCATCAACAGAATGAAGGGGAAAATCTGGGACATTTCATACAATGAAATACTCAGTCCTAATCTCAGAGACTTGGAAGCCTATGACAGTGGTGATTGCAAGTTCCATGCCAGCCTCAGCAACTTAAGGAGACCTGTCCCAAAATAAAAAATAAAAAGGGTGGGAATATAGCTCAGTGAAGACCAAAAAATTAAATAAATAAAAATAGAAATGGTATTCTAGAGTCAACATGAATTAACTATAGTAATACACAACAATATAGATGAATTTTAGCATGACAGTATTAAATTAATATGTCCCAAAAAATGACAAAGATACCATGACACCTTATTTAAGAATAGACATAGATGCAATAAAACTATGTTAAAAGATATGATGCTCTTGAAGCACATGCTCAACACATTTGACCGCATGGGTCCAAAGTTAAAGAACAATCAGGCTCAGGAACATTTCAGAAATGGAAACATTTCAGAAATGAGGCTATAGTAGAAATCTATAAAGAGCCACAGGGCAAGTTTAGGGGCCTCATCATTTGAATGGGGAGCAGTTGATTGGAAAAGGTTTGAAGCACATCAAAATAAAATAGAAGGGATGAATTTCCTCAAGTAGATGTTAAGAAGGTCATGTATGCGTGTGTGGAACACAGGAAGAAGAGCAGAAAAGCTTGGGATATGTTTAGGGTTTAGATGGTTCTAAGTGTACAGAGAAAGACCAAGAAACTGAGCTAAGAATAAAGTACATGCAGCTTTGAATAGCATTCTAGAACATTCAGACCTAACCCAGCTGGTGAGCAGTTAAGTATCTGAGTATGGAAACAGAATGGTCAGAACTGGGTTTGGGGACAATTAGTTTGGATGCAATGTGTGGGGCACTGTAAAGCCATTAAGACCAGATGTGGTTCCACAAGGGTCCAGGTAGGAAAAGGTAAGGAATGGAGCTGGATCAAAGCTCTGGAATGAAGAGGAAGGAGTGAGAAGAATTAAATAGGAATGCGAAGAATTAAATAGGAATCTTGATTTTCAAGTCTGTGGCTGTGGAATCATGTGTTCATATAATAAAGATAGTTATCTTTCCTGCATTAAAAAAAATAAAAAATCATTAAGTTCTTGAATTTTCTCCTTGCTGACATCTTTAAATCCATGAAAAAAAAAAAAAAAGGAGATTCATGATCAAGTTATTGGTCCCTGTCCAGCTAGAGAAAAGATGACAATGGTCCTTAGAAAGACTTCATTAGGAAGTATCTCAGCTTGGGCTGGGGCTGGGGCTCAATGGCAGATGTGTGCCTAGCTTGTATGAGGCACTGGGTTCAATCCTCAGCACCACATATAAATAAATGAAAAATAAAGGTACATCAACAACAACAAAAAATTTTTTTAAAAAAGTTTCTCAGCTTTATCTCAGCACTAAGAGATTCTCTTTAGTCAGCAAGCTCCTCTCTTAAAATGCGATGTCCCCTGGAAGAATGATTCTATTATTCACACCAAAGTCTAAATGGCAGAAACTGGAAAATCAGAATTATTTCTTGAGAGAAGGCACATTAGTATCATCATTTTACAGATGAGTAAACTGTGACTCACAGAAATGAGCAACTTTCCCAGTGTTGCACAGCTAGGAAGTGAAACATCTGATGCTTAACCAGTTGTCAGATCCTGGACACCTGTGCTCTTTTCATTATGTCACATCTCCCTACGACATCAATCAGGGAAGGCCACTGTTTGTGAAGGACAATACGAGCAGAAGAGTAGAAACTCTTCCAAATTAATGAACTGCCCTGCATCACTTCTCCAATTTCAATTTCCAAAATTAGAGTTATGAGGGTCTCTTAGTGGACTGAAAGAAGTAATGGACATATTTTCAAGCTTTAGTGTTTAGAGTAAAAGAAAAAAAATCCCTCATTTGATGAGAATAGGGGTCCTCAGCGCAAATATCATGAAAACCAGCCAAATTTACACATGAGTGAAGTAGGCCAAGAGCAAGTTACAAACTGGCAACTGAGACAGGCTCTATTTAATCCTAGCAAGGAAGTTGGGGAACTGGGAAGAGGGAGAGTATAGTCCCAATCATAGGAGGGGAGATAATTCCCTCCAGCTAGATATTTTCAGATAGAAAAATGAGCCAGTATTGTCAAATGATCTATGCATTTTAAGAAGTAAGAAATTTCGAGAATTAAATAAAAATCACCCAGATTTTTTAAATGCTAACAGCTAATTCAAATATAAAACATGACACAACACAAAACTATGGAAGTGAAACCATGGATATGGGCCATGGGCTACCAGTTTTTTACATCTGAAATATTGATAAAATATGATTGTGAGGGTGATGTTGATGTTCTATTGTCACAAATCTGCTGAGCTGGAACACTATCAAATGTCAGCCAATGCCTTCTCTCAAGGATCCACTGGGAACTCATTGCAGCCTCCTTAATTTGAATTAAGGAGGACTAGTGAAAGCCGAAATGCTCCATATTTAACAATATGAAGACACTGACACATACCCATCACCCTGAGAGATACTTGATACCACATGACGATGTGAGATAGCTGGTTGATCCATGAATCAGCACCAGGCTCTGTTCTAGACTATGAGGATAAGCAATTCCCAGCAATTGAGTTGCACCTGGAGCTTACATTCTAATATTGCAGAGCACTGACCTGAAGGAAAATAACTCAAGATGTGGCAATCAGGAAAAGATAGAGCGCTCTAGGGAAGCCTGTCTCAGAAGGGGTAACATCTGATGGAAAACAGAATGGGAAGCGGAGCTGAGATGTACCTAGGGTAGGAGCACCCAGAGGAGAAAAGGCCTTTACAAAGTCATAGTGGGGGTATTCCAGGTGTTGCAGGAACACTGAGGCCAGGGAGGCAGAGGAAAGATTCAGATGAGTCTGGGCAGTAGCTAAGGCCCTGTGCACAGGGCCTTGTGGGGCATGGGAGGGCTTTGCTTTTATTCTAGTTGTATGGAAAAGCAGAGGCATAAATCAATCTGCCTTCCATTTTCAAGTTTCATTTCTGATGCTGGGTGGAGAATGTCTTTCAGGACCAGATATGCTATGTTGCAGTCATCAGGACAAGTGGCATGGGTTGGAACTCAGAAGATGACACCTGAGAGGGTAGAATAGTGATGAAGATAGAGTTAGCAGAATTGGCTGAAGGACACGACTTGGGGATATGAGATAAAGGCAGGATCAGGAATGCCTGTTGGGATTTCAGTGTGGTCTGTCCTCGGAGGTTTCTTGTTCTGGGAGCATGGTCCTCAGTATGGCAATTTTAAGAGGTGATGAGACCTTTAAGAGGTGGGAGCATAGTGGGAAGTACTTAGTCATGGAGGATGCTACCTTCTGAAGGAATTAACTAGTTGTTTTTTTGTTTGTTTGTTTGTTTGTTTGTTTGTTTTTAGTTGTAGATGGTCACAATACCCTTTATTTTATTTATTTATTTTTATGTGATGCTGAGGATCAATCCCAGAGCCCTGCACATGCTAGGCAAGCAGTCTATCACTGCACTACAACCACAGCCCCAGGAATTGGCTTAGTTCTAATGGAACCCTGGTGAGTTCTCCCAAGAGAGTTGTTATAAAATTGAGCCTGAGCCCTAAATCACAACCTGACTTCCTCTCTCACTATGTGATCTCACCATCCAGGAGGCCCTCCTCCATGAAGCCACACACCATGAACTCTTCACTAGAACTAAGCCAATGGTAGCACCATGCCCTTGAACCTCCAGAACTATGAGCTAGATAAATCTCTTTGCTTTATACATTTCTCAGCCTCAGATATTGTGTTAGAGTATGGAAAGTGAAATAATACAGTGTCTGAGGCTTTCTACTTAAACATCTGGGTAAGAGTGGTATTACTTGCTGAGAACAGAGCACTGAGAAAGAAAAGGTTTCTTTTGGGAGGAAAGAGGATGAGGAATCAAGAGTTTTCTGTTGAAAATATTAATTGTGGGACATATATTCAATATCCAGGTGTAGATGAATAGAAAGCTGAGTTTCAGAGTCACAAATTCTGGGGAATGGCCAGCACTGGAGTTAGAAAGGTGGCATCTAAAGCCACTGAAATGCACGAGATAACCTTAAAACAGAGAGAAGGTATGGGGAGAGGACACTCTTGGCAGGGGTGATAAAAATGAAAGGAATCCTCACTGAGACTGAGGCAGGTGGGCTAGCAGTGTAGAAGGATAAGCAGGAGTGTTAGTGTTCAGAAGCAACTAGAAGAAAGTGTTTTGGGAAAGCAATAAAGATTGGTGCTGAATGCTGTGGAGAAGTCACGGGAGGTAAGGACTGAGAACTGAGTGGAATTCACCCACAGGGGCACACTGAAGACCATGGTATGCAGAGCTTCAGGGCCATCTTCACAGCACAGCAGAGTTTGACTGGAATGAGCTCAAAAAGGCTGGGAAGGGAGGAGATTGAAACAGCAGTGCACCCAATTCCTTTGCGGAGCTTATTCAGAAAATACATTCACAGAGGAGAATGTATCTCGGGACTTTGAAAGACAACGAAATTGTTCCACCTACAGATGACTCCTTACTAGGGAAACCAGACTGATAGTTCAGGTGCCAAAATGAGCTACTACAGATTGAATGACTTAAGCAGTAAGCACTTATTTCTCATGGTTCAGAAGGTTAAAAGCCTGAGATCAGGGTGTCAACGTCATCAGGTTTTTGGTAAGGGCCCTCTTCCTGATTGTGTCCTTAAATGGCTTTTCATCAGTGTGTGTATGCAGAAAGAGAAAGGCCTTGTCTCCTCTTTTTTATAAGAGGATTAATCCCACCATGGGGACTCAGCCCTCATGACCTCATATAAACCTAACTCCCGAAGGTACTGCCTCCAAAAACCATCACGTTGGGGACTAGAGCTTCAACATGGGAATCTTGTAGGAACACAAATATGCAGTCCCTAGCCATCAGAAAGAGTCCCTCCGGCTCTGGGTCTAGCCTCCTTATCCTCTCCTCTACTTCTACTTCCTTGGAAAATTACCATAACCCAGATCACTTTCTCTTCCCCTCTTTCTCTCCTTTTCTCTCCTTTCCCGTTCCTCATTAGGGCCTTTGATGACCTGATTGATGACATATCTGCTCGCCACTCTTACCCCTCCTCTGCAAACCACCAGCCAGAAGCTAAGGAACTGTTCTGGGTTAGGAGCTGCTTGGGCTCTAAGCAGTCCCAGAAATGTCCCTAGGCAAAAACGTGCTCTTTCCCCAAGTCATTGAAACCAGCCCGAGTCTGAGCAAAGTCAGTTCACAACTGGTCCTTCTTGTTCTAGCCTGTTCCTCCAGTCTCTACCCACTGTGGGAAGATCACTGCCCTCTGAGAGGCTGTTCCTGAAACGTGATCTCTGGTAACAAGGCAAAGGTACAGACTTCAGTTTGGGAAGCCAAGATGGAGGTGGAAGAAGTTCCTCCTTCTCTCCAGTTTTCCCAAATGAAAATACGGAGAAGTCTCAGTTCTTTTATTAATGTTGCCCTCCCCTCCATGACTGCGTAGGTGCATGTAAGTGAAGCAGGCATCAGAAAACACTCATAGCATAGCACGGAAGGCTCAGATTAGCACAGGTTTCCCGGGACCCTCGGGGTGTTTTGACCCTTTAGCTATAATGTTTTAGTCACTGATATTTCTCTGAGGTCCAAATGGTAAGACATGACTTTTCCTAATTACCAACCTTTTTCTGGTGTTGACCACATTAAAACATGTCTGAGAAAAATCTGACCTCTAGGGAGGAGGAATAAGGAAAAAAGACAAATATCACAAATGGCCAGGAACCTTTCTGGCCAGAGGTGTCCTTTCTAATAGTGGTAAATGGGTTTAAAAACCACGTCATGGGGCTGGGGTTGTGGCTCAGCAGCAGAGCGCTCGCCTAGCAGCACATGCAAGGCTCTGGTTTTGATCCTCAGCACCACATAAAAATAAGTAAATAAATAAAATAAAGGTATTATGTCCAACTACAACTAAAAAATGAATTTAAAAAAAAAACATGTCATCATGTCAGTGGAACAAATGAGAAACCACAACTGTGAGTCAATAGGTATTTATTTATTCCTGTTGTGCTTTAGTGGTTTTTCAAAAGAAGAATTCTACCTGAGCAGAAGCACACATCAACTGCAGCCAGCTTTTCAAGGAAGGTCAATCCAGAATCCCACAAATAAATTGCTTAAAATTGAGTACAGGGATATTTTTGTTTAAGATTTGCTTAAATGGAAATCTAAAGTTTTTGTAAATATGACATGTGAGACCAATAAATGGGTCTTTTCGGTTCAGTAAGTAGTTAATATCTTAACTAATTCAATAATGAGTGCACCAATTGAAGCAGAACAGAGTTGTGAACTAGCCTGAAGATTCATAAATCTGTCCCATTAAGAGACAAGGGTAGACATTGAATTGTTTGCCCCCGAATACTAAGACATCTTAAATAATCCAAGATCATTTAAAATGAATCTGTATCTAAGGGGGGAAAATGTGTTTTGATTGAATCATGTGTTTCTAGACCCTCCATATTCACAAATTCTTTCTATATATGTGAAAGAATTGCTGTGCTCATATATTGATAAATAATTACACAGGTCCACAAAAAAACCCAAATATTTAATAATAAATCCCAACCATTATATACAATTATAATGCACCAATAAAAAAGGAATAAAAAGAGAATCTCATATTTTACCAAAAGGAGCTCTATCCCTATTCTAATTTATTTTTAGAAACTGCAGATGGAAACAGTACCTGGTATGGACATTAGATTGGTCAGTCAGGGATCAGAAACTACAAGAAGAAGAAATAGCAACACCACTAGCTAGTGCAGGGGCAAGGGGAAATCCCCTGCCTATCACGTTCCCTTTAACCTAGTTTTCCTTCTCCAGCTGAAATATATTGGCTTCACAATGACCCCTGCTTCTGAAGCTGCCATGAGAACATGGTGAGGCATATGGGTACCTCAAAGCATCCCATAATTTTCAGAAAATGAGAAGACCAAAGCTGGTAAGCCTAGCTTACAAAGACAACTTCAAAATGAAATAGGAAACATGCTTCAACAAGCCCCAGGGCCAAAGGCCTGCAGGCTGGGCTTCCAAAAGTTCTGTTCTGATAAAGACACTAGAATGCTCACCCTCTGGTGAGACATGTGCATTCTGAAACTAGCAGGGAAACCAGTGACCAACACAACCAACCTCAGATCACTGGATAAACACCTTATTTCTCTAAGAAGATAGGGAATAGGAATGACAGAAAACCAAAGGTGATAATTTGTAAGGCAGATAGATAGATAGATAGATATGAATATATCTTTTGGTGAACACAAGTTTATAAATGGTTATGAAAAAAAACAATCTGTAGAGGGACAGCTAAGCATTCCTACATACTAACTGAGCAGTTCATAGGAAAGCTACTTCTCAGTGCCAATGATGTTGAAACACTTCTTCCAAGAAGTCTTCTCTCTAATGGGAAGACAATTGTAGCAAATCAATTCTAAAGTTCCTTCCTCAAGCAAAATTGCAAATGTGGTACAATATATCTTACATACTTTCTTATCCTCCCTCAATTCGAAGTCCTTTGAATTTCCTGAGCCTCCTATGCACATCTCCAACTCTAGGACTTCACTAGGGTGTGAATATAGTAAATATTCTCAGACTCTTGAGTATTCTCCTATCTTTTCCATGTAAAATGTATTTGTCCCATGTTCGCTTTTCCTAGATCCTTTCCTTGACCAAAGTCACAACCAACTAGCTAGGTAAACAAATTAGCCAGTGCATGTGCTACTCCTTTCATCTAGAAAAATATCTGTAATCTCGTTTAAATGTTTATTTTTATCAAAAGACATTTGCTTGGACTAGGTGACCTTTAAATTCTCTCCTAACTCTATTATTACAACATTTCATAAGTAATTTTGATCGGAAAAATTTTAATCCTTGGGCTAAACTAATTGGCAAGTTGACCTTTTGGAACCCTTGACATTAGAGCTTTTGTGTTATTATTGAATGTAAACACATCACATCAACTAGTTGGCCTTCAGTTAAAAGTTTAATGGTATAGTTGGATCGTATTAAAATCAGCCTACTATAGCAATAAATAACAATACGATTCACAAGAGCCAATTTATGGAACCAGCCTAGGTGTTTGCCAACAGATGAACGGATAAAGAAAACATAGTATATTTACAATGGAGTTGTATTCGGTCATAAAGAAGAATGGATTATTTGTAAGCAAACAGATGGAACTGGAGAGCATTCTATTAAAGAAAAATAAGGCAGACTCAGAAAGTCAAGGTCGTATGTTTTCTCTCTCATGTGGAAATTAGAGCGAGAAAAAAAAGGGAAATACAAGAGGCGGGGAATCTCAAGGAATTAGAAGGGAAACCAGTAGAATACAGAAAAGAATCCAGGGGAGGGAGGGAGGGAGGGAGGAGGAAAAGGGAAGGCACTAGGGAATGAAAATGGCCAAATCATGTTATGTGTATGTACAAATATATCACAATGAATCCATTATTTATGTATAATTATAATGGACCAATAAAATTATAATTTTAAAAAGTGTAATGGTAATTTTTAGAGACTGTTATTGCATGTCCTGTGTATTCTAGGTCCTGTGGTGAATTAAAGATGACCCAAATCCTTTGCCATTTCTCTCCTCAAGCCGTGAGTCTTCTTTCCCTCCCACACGGACTCAGGCCATCCCCGTGAGTTTCTCTAAGCAATAGAAGGTGGTACAAGTGCCACTTTGCCACCATGGGCTTCAGTCTTCAGAGGCATGGAAGGGTTCCTTTCCACCCTCTCTGAATCCCAAGGCCAATATTGTAGAATAAATATGCCCCGTTGTTCTTCTCCAGAGACCTATGTTCAGGGAGAGAGGGAAAGATGTCTGGCCAACTCCCAGATGTTCCATGTATCTCAGCAGAGCTTCCCAACATAAAACTGCTTTGGATTTTCAGCCCTAGCAAACCTCTAAATAACATCTGCCACAAGAATAACCCCAGATGAGACCAGCAGAAGAACCACCCTCCGAGCTCAGCCCACAGAGGGTTGTTATTATTTTAGCAACTAAGTTTTGAAGTGATCAGTTTCACTGTACTGGATAACTGAAGAACACCTCTAAGAAAAGCTGGTTGAATCCTTTCTTTGAACAAAGAAGGAGTGAAAAACAAGTAACACCTTTTAAATGAAGTTTCTGATTTTTTATCATAGTCATTTCACCCTTCATCAGGGAAACTTAGTTCTGTATAAATTTTTATGTTGATACATTTGTTTTATTCCTTCTGGAACAGTCATAGTATAATCTAGGAAGCCATATGGGGTCAGGTGCCATATGGGGGAGAAAGGCCCACTACGTCAGCAAAGGACTAGCAATGTCATGCTTTATCTTAATGTAACAATGATTGACTTATAAATGCACTAGGATTATATCATGACCTTTCCTGTGGCACTTCATCAATCCTCACATCCAATAACCCAGCTCTAAAACTCTGAATAATATAAAATGGTAGTGTTTATAATGTACATCATTGTCTATGTAACGTGATCTAAAAGTCAAAAGTCAGTCTTGCTCCCTAAATTTCCTCTCTACCAGCCTAACCCTGTCCTTGAAATTCCTCCCAAAGCTGTTCTTTAGGTCAACTTGTTGTAATGCCACTTTTAAATACAAATATTGCCTTTTTATAGAAGTAACCTATTAACCAGTTAGAATCAATAGTTTTGCCTGAGTAAGCAATTACAGTGCAAGGCTCAACTCCAAATGCTCTTGCCAAATAGTGGTCACAGTTTACTGGCTTCCCCACCTTAATCTCATGTTACTATTAATAAAAATGATCAAGACTGTCTCTATAATTTGTTGAACTCCATAATTAATTGAGCTCAGTAAGTAGTTAGCTCTCACCTTACATTATTTCTAATACAGATACAGCACTACAAAGTACTACTTTTCCTATTTTGTGTATTTGGAACTAGATCCAGTGAGGTAATAGAGCTGAGTAGTGACAACAACAACAAATATTTAAACTAATGATTACTACTGGTCGTCTCCTATAAGGAATACTTTGACACCAAGATAAAAAGGAAGCATTTTACTGATTTTTATGAGATCCACACAATACCACCACAAAAAAAAAAAAAAAAAGTTATTTCAAATCTCAACTGAAGTTGTTT
Source organism: Marmota flaviventris (assembly GCF_047511675.1). NCBI lineage: Eukaryota > Metazoa > Chordata > Mammalia > Rodentia > Sciuridae > Marmota > Marmota flaviventris. The sequence continues at coordinate 149,826,865 of NC_092502.1, forward strand.
TTTACATTTTTCAGTTGGACTTTCATGGAAAAGAATAGTAAAAATTCTGGAGGAATATGACATGGCAACAGGAAACAGGGCTAACTTGATGGAATTTAACTCAGAGGCAATTGACCACTGAGCCACGTCCCCAACCCTTTTGTTTAATTTTTATTTTGATACAGGGTCTCACTAAGTATCTTACGGCCTCACTAAATTGCTGAAGCTCACCTTGAAGGTGTGATCCTCCTGTCTCTGCCTCCCAAACTGCTGGGATTAATGGCATATGCCACTGTGCGCAGCACAAACTTGATTTTTTTTTAAAATTTACTTGTACGTCCAACTTAATAAGAAAATCTCCTACAGTACTAGGTGTCTAGCTCATCTTCATGTTTATGTTATTTGGCATTCATAGCTTAGTACTGGGAACTACAATATAATTCCCAGGACTCCATAGAAATCTTATTGTAAAAAATGGTCAGGGCTCATCAAATATTCCACAAACTTCCTTATCTTTCACAGCTTTTGTGGTGGTGTGTTGGGAGCATATAACTAATACTGGCCAAAGACTCTGAGTAGAAATGACATGTATCACTCTAGGCTACAGCAGGTGAGAGCAGTAGGCCTCTCCTATCTCATACTTACCATGTCACAATACTCTAAGAGGCCACAGCTGCTAGAAGAAATGTGAAATAACCAATTATTACATAATATCTTTGAGATATTAAGGGTTTATTTGTGTGGCAGCCTAGGGCTAATTTTTCTAATAAATCTTGGAACTCTTGTTTTTGCAGAATACTGTATAACTTCAATGCCATTTTAAACTCCAAAGGAAAAAGACACGATTTAGGTTCTTATAATGCTCAGGATGTTATTCCAAAAGGTTCTAGGTTCCCAACTCTTCTAACCACTGTGTTACAAATGCTGTAGGGTTTGGTTGCTTAAGGAATTATATATTTACATCACATCAAGGTTTTACATGACTAGAACCAAGGAAATAAGAAATGAGGATTCGACTGGTATCATGGATTTCAGCTTCAATAGTAGCAATAAAATTCATAATCTGGTTTATAACTTTCCCTACCTTACCCATGCCAAAGTGCTTGGGGGACTAAGCACTTTGGATAATTATATATAATTGAAGAAAAAAATGCTAATTAAAACCAGACACTGGAACTAGGGTGATGGTTAAGATTAATGGACATCCTAGTCAATGGTACATTCTTACACCTTATTCTAAAACACCAGAGAACATTCTTTAGTACTCACCTTCTTTTTGATAATGACAAAACTGCAGGGCTTTGAAATTATCCAGATGGGAAATATGGAATACGAACCCAATTGAGACCTGTGGGCCACCCTGTGGGTCCTCTCGCTGTTTACTTGGATCTTTTCCATTGGTATTGTGTGTCACTGCCTAGTCCTTGGAAGATAAATAGGTTATCTTTGGTTTTGATTTTTGTATTTTGCCTCTTTTGCTCTGGTGGCATCTACCTGTTGCCTTTGAGTTGCTACAAAACCAGGAACACTTCCTGGTTCTCATGGAACTCTTCCATTGACCTCTCCCAATGTGTGTTTTTAAGAAGAACAAAAGGCACAAAAAGGGATAATTTTACTTGATGGATTTTCACCCTGTAAGACCCAGTGGAATCCTACTCATCAGTCCTGATTTCAGAACATGTTGAGGAGATGAACCGTTTGGTTTATGTCAGAGACCAACTCCCTCCTTCTGGAATCTTCTTTCACTCAGAATAACTTCTTTTAAATTGCCAGTCAATTCATCCAGGTATCATACCAAGTATTCCAGTTTCTTCTTCTGAGTGTCTCAAAGCCAAAAAGAAAAAAAAATCCAGTTAAAGAATGTTATATTAAGAAAAAGAAGAAAAACAAAAACAAGAATATTGAGATCTTGCTGCACCATTTGTCAAACAGTTTTATTTGCATTACGTGAGTTTACTCACTTAATTAACTCACAAAAATTTCTGGAATATAAATATAGCTGTGACATTTGTCCAAATATGACCACATAATAAAAAAATCACCATTGTATGACATTAGCACGAAAAGCTGAGAGGATTCAGCTTTTTGAATTTCTTCATCAAGATTCACAAACCTTAACATTGGACATAGAAGCATCTCTTCATTTACACTATTCTAAAATATGTCAGAAGGAATCAACATGCATCATAGCATAAAGTCAGCTTATTTTGCATCACTTTTACTCCATATATCTAAAAATAACTTATTTTCGCCCACTGTTCTAAAGTGAATTACATTTAGGTAAATTGGAAAGGCATGTGACTGAGAACTAAAACACCTGTATGCTGAATCTGGCTTTGCCTCAGTCAGCTGGGCTACATGAGGAAGTCACCTTGTTGCCCAATGACCCACTTCCTCCTTTATAAAATAAGAAACACATTTCTGTACTACCTGTTTTGCCTGAGGGGAAAAAAAGCTGATTTAGATACATGTTATTGATTATCTATTTAAGAATAGTTCTCATTTAACATATACTTCAATCTTTCCATAATCAAATCATCAATGATGAATCAGCTACTGTATTCAGGCCCTACTAACTACTGAGGACACAATAAGTAAAATGTTATTTCTGTCTTCCACAGGAACTGGGTGGGGAAACAGCCTTGTGAAGAAGTAGCCAATATAACACTATTGTTGCTATCACAGGAATGAGGCCCCAAGGGCTACACGGGTACAGAGAGCAATTAGAATGATCAGGAAAAGCCGCAGAGAAGACGTGCTATGATTAGTGCCTTGAAAAAAATGAATATTTTATATTTTTTTGCATCTCTCTCTCTACCTACCACTCCTTAATGGATATTTGGTCTTCTTTCATGACACATTAAAAACTTGGGCTCCAGCCAACATAACCATGGCCCTCTAACTACATAGCAGCAATACATTGCCAAAATGAAAACACTTCATCTCTCTTTTAGTGTGAGAATGGATACAAAAGATTCCAGTGGATATGGAAGTGGCCTAAAGATAGAAATAAAGTCAACTCGAACCATCCACAAACCTACAGCTCCCATCTCTTTTAAAGAAACACTACTTTTAGAAATATGCAAACCCTCCGTGAATTCACAGCTTCCTCTTACTTAAATAGGCTTCAATTCTTTTTTGAGGGTGTTCTCAACTTGTAGGAATATGTGCTGACACACAGAGTGACATGGTGGCTCAAGCATTCCTATCAACACGCTCATGGCAGTGCACCCCACCAGCCCCTGCTGACGCAGCCAGAATTATACAGTTCAACCAGCCATGCTCAGCACCCAGGTGAAGGTCAAGCCAAGGGCCCTGTCTTCTCACATCAGCAGCTGTTTCAGGGGAGTCTGGGTGTGCAGAGATTCACAAGTGAGTGTGGCAATATGCTAAAGTGCATGGAATTAAACACACATGCAAAGTAGAACCTTTCAGGAAGCTCTTAGATAAAAATAAAAATTTTCCTTTCATATCAAAAAGTTAAGTCCTCAAGGTGGACAAGAGTTCATTAAAAGGGGAATACCAATATACTGCTGGCAGGGCTGTGGAAGATGGCAATCCTTGGAAAGATAATTTATTCGCATGTCTCAAAAACTTGAAAATGTTTATCCTTTTGGATACAACTTCTAAGACACAATCTTATTTATAGAAAAATCTTCATGGTATGAATATATAATAAATCCCACTATTATATATAATTATAATGCATCAATAAAAATAATAAATAAATAAAAAGAAAAACTTTATGCATGAATATGATCATTCCAGGATTATTTCTGATAATAAAAATACAGTATAATCTAAAAGTTCAATAATAAGATGATGGTTTATTAAAATTACTGCATGTCTGTTAGTATACAATGGAAGCATTAAGTAGAACTTATCAGAAGATACATAGATCACTGGAAAACAGTTAACAATATTAAAGGATTAATCCAGAACACAAAATTAAATAAACAGTTGGATTTTAGACAAACCCATGCATTTTTTTAAAATACATAGAAAAAAAGATTGGCAGGAAAGTACCAAAAAATTCCCAATGATTGCCTTTGAGTGAAATAAGTTGATTTTTACATTATTTTTAATTTTTTTAAATTTTTTTAGATGTACATGACAGTAGAGTGTATTTTGACATATTGTACATGCATAGAGTATTACTCATTCTAATCAGGCTCCTATTCTTGTGGTTGCACATGATGTGGAGTTAAACTGGCGTATACTCATATACAACAATAGGAAAGTATGTCCAATTAATTCTACTGTCTTTCCTATTCCCGCCTCTTCTCCTTCCCTTTATTCCCCCTTGTCTAATCCCATGGATTTCTATTCTTCTCTTCCCCCTCCTTATTGTGAGTTATCATCTGCAAATCAAAGAGAACATTCAGCCTTTGGTTTGGGGGGATTGATTTATTTCACTAAGCATGAAAGTTTCATCCATTTACCAGCATATGCCATAATTTCATTCTTCTTTATGGCTGAGTAATTTTCCATTGTGTATATAGGCCATATTTTCTTTATCCATTCATCTGTTGAAAGGCATCTATGTTGGTTCCATAGCTTGGCTATTGTTAATTGAGCTGTTATATACATTGATGTGGCTGTGTCATTGTAGTATGCTGATTTATATCCTTTGGGTGTAAACTGAAGAGTGGGATAACTGGGTCAAATGGTGGTTATTTTTAATCTTTAATAAGTTCTATGTTTTCTCTAATAGGGTTCAGGAAGAGAATTCTGAGGATTATATCAAAGTCAGAATGGCCCTGTTTAGGTATGGTGTTATTCACAGACCCACAGACAGCAAGAAAGATCAATGCTCAATATGAGCCAAAAAGTTGTTACCAAGGCTGGGGTTGTGGCTCAAGCGGTAGCACGCTCGCCTGGTATGCGTGCGGCCCGGGTTCGATCCTCAACACCACATACAAACAAAGATGTGTCCGCCGAAAACTAAAAAATAATATTAAAAAACATTCTCTCTCTTCTCTCCTCTCTCCTCTCCTCTCTCCCCCTACCCCCCCCTCAAAAAAAAAAAAAAAAGTTGTTACCAAACCAAAATGCTAAGGGAACTGCAGTGATATAAAACAGGAAAGTTGGATTCCCAGAATTTGAGTAATAACAAGATAAATGCAGAGAAAAATGCTATTAGAAATGCATCTGATTTTCAAAATAATCAGTGTGATAGATAAATCCAGAGTATCTCTGCTAATGAAACTTAATTTAACTAAAGAACTAATTCAATTGGTTCAACAAATCTTAATTATTAAGTACCCACTGTATGCCAAGTATTTGTTGATGTGCCTGGGTCACAAAGATAAATATGACAACATTCCCTGTCTTCAAGATGCTTACAAGAGTATGTATAATTTAGTTTTGTGGCTTTAAACTCAGTTCCCCTCCAAAAAAAAAATTGTCTCAAGATAAGAAATTTTAAAATATTTCATTTGGTCTAGTAGAAAGGCAGGAAGATTAAATTCCAAGGAACTTACTGGTGAAGAGATGCAAATTTGGACTTAGAAAATCAAGTAAAGATAACAATTCAATAATTCACGCTGATATCCCACAGCTGTTAATACTAAAGTAGGTTAGAGGAAGAAGTCAGCTTACCAGATGTGAGTCAGTTGGCCACCACCATCGCTGAGTACCCACTGCACAATGTTCAAGTCACCCTGGAAATGTACAAAAAACAGAACATCTGACCCCATCCACAGGAAGCTTTACACTAATTTGGAAACACACACACACACACACGCACACACACAAACATGAAAGAGATAGTTAAAGAAATTGCACTTGTCCAATAAATCCAAAGGGAAAAGTATACAGAGAAGAGAAGGGGGCTCCACCCAGAAGAGGCAGCAGAGAACTCGAGATTTTGACTTAGTTGATCCATGCAGGCCCTAGTCATTAATGTTGTTTTTTATTGTTGTTGTTTTTTAAAGAGAATTCTCCCAAGTGGTTCTGGTGTTCAGCCAGTGTTAAGAACCCCTGGCTAAAGGAAACATATGACTGAATAACAGGAGATGATGCACTTGAAGTGGGAAATGGATTACGTGTGACTCAGTGAAAAGACAATTTTAAATGCTATAATTAATTTGGCTTATCAGACTGAACTCCTGGGAAGGAAGGGTCATGTTTTCATTCATTTGTATATGAACATAATACTAAGTTAATATTCCTTGGAGGAATGAGTGTGACATGTAAAATGTAAAAATCCCATAGGTACTTCAACCAATAAAAAAGATGACAATAGTATTTAAAGGAGGCTGTCTCAATGTTATAACAGAAGGATGGAAAAACAGGCAGTAGCTAACATCTTCTGAGTGCTCCCTCTATGCCAAGCAGTGTGCCCCTCATACTCACCACTCGCCTATCAAGTGGACATACTATGCCAAGGGAGAGAACTGAGGTCCAAGATCACTCTGTGTCCATAAACAGCAAAGCTGGGAATTTGGATCTGCAAAAATAATGTGTGGTTCTTTTTGGTAGATGCCTAAATACATATGAACAAACACCATATCGACCAACACAATCTCAAATTTCCCAAGAGAGTTCCAGCTCTGGACTCACTATAACCGTGCAGAAATGGCATGTGACTTCAATTAAGATATTTATCTAACTACAAAGATTAGAGCTCTTAACAGTAATCAGACAGGTGGGTCCACATCTGGTGTTTCTAGAAAATAAATTCTATTGCTTTGACTCTTCTCACATAGTATTTCATTAGATATGTAATAGAAAAGAAAACTTGTCCCGTTGTACTTTGTTTCGGAATAGGAAATGTAATTGCTTTATAATTTAGGAAAAACTTTTTACTACCCATCATTTCTGTATTTACATCTAAGAGCACATTGTTTTCCTCCTTTTGGAGATGATCTGAAAATAAATATCTCCACTGTCTGCAATGCATGTACTATGTAGAATAGCAGATTACATGTCGATTGGTGAAGCGATAAGCTCAGGAGGGGTTCTCACTCTCATGTACTGAAGACCAGATTGACCTCTTTACACTGGGAACACAAGAGAATCAGACACTCTAAGTAGTTTGTTTTAAAAGTAAAACAAAGGACATTTTAACAATGTAATACCACCCTCTACTAATTAATAAAATTTTATTAATTTTATTATTTTTTAATAATTTTATTAATTAATAAAATTAATTTTTAAAAAATGTAGCCACCCTAAGAAGGAAAACGGGAACCATCCTACCAGCATTCAGTAACACTGACATGAACATGTTAGGCACATTAATTGCTTTGTGATTCTTCGGGAAGCCAGAAACTGGATCTATTGAGAAGCTCTGTGTTTGCGTAAAACCAAAACCAATTTATTTGAACAACAATTTGCAATATATTGCCAACCAGAAACACAGCTGAATTTTTCTATCCTTAAAACACTTCACTTTGTAACTTCAGCCACTAAAATTATACAACCAGCACACATTCTCCATGTTACCTTCGTTTTATATTATTAACATAATAATCTTATCTCCTTAAAACCTTAACTACTGTTAGGATTTTCTGCTCAGGTTCAGTAGCTACTCTCTCTCTCTCTCTGATACACTGATATATGTACTAATTGAGATTTGCTCATATTTTTTTAAATATCTGACTTCGAATGACCCTCTTTCTGGCCTCTTCTCCTCTTTCAGATCCATGTAGCTGCCATAAACTTTGTTGGCTTGTGGCATTCAAGCTGCAATGTCCTAGTGGGGAGCTTTGCGATTGACTTAAACTGTGCACTGGTGACACCAAACAAAGCCTTATGACAGTCTCTGGATTGTTCTGGAAGTAGGAAAATAATGTTATCCAGAAATTTCCTTGAGATGTCTTTAGGACTAACTAGCTGCCCTCTGGCGGCTCTCCTGAATTACCTGAACGGGGACTTTGGAGATTGGAAGGGTCTAACTTACCAGATACCAGATGGGGGCTTCTCCACAGGCTGCCTAGCAGGGCTGCTCTGCAAGATAAAGGCCAGGAGGGGTAGGGAGGAAACAGCCTGCAGAACACATGAGTCCTCCCTGTTGGAGATGTGGGCTGTCACTTTATGTAATAACTTGACCTTCCATGACTCCCCGTTTTCACTCCCTAGGTCTCTCATACCACACCCTCTGTGTCTTATTCTTCACCTCAAAATGAAGGACAAAAGGGAAGTGAATGATGATAAAATTGTTCAAAGATTACATAATCAAAAGCAGAACACAAACCATAGAAAAAGTTGCTACAGTAAACCACCAAACCCCAACGGAATAAAAACACTACTGAGAAAGGCAGAGTGCTGGGCCAGACTTTGGTTAAAAGGAAGGAAAATGTTTTTAGAAGCAAGAGTAGAAGGTCATCCTCCACGAGGGTTTGCCGTATGCTGCCCAGGTGTTTTCTTTTCCTGATCAGTTGTGCACATGAGATGCCCCTTTCCCTCTCTCCCCCCTTAACTTGCACACAGATTAGACTTTTCATCATCTTTCTGTCGCTGCAACACATGCTTTACAATAAATGTTTACTGAATTTAAAATCCTATTTGGAAGCTGTGCTATTAAATATGGGTCTTTTAATTATAAATACACCAAAAGAAAGATCTATTTATACGAACACACACTGATTTGAATGGCTGCTTTATAGAATTTTTATGTATAAAGTGGATTGTTACGATCCTCAGACTTTAAGCCTAATGTTTTGCTTGTAATATTCAAATAAACAGGGGTCAATCATATGAATATTAGTCCTTAAACTTGTTTTATTAGATGATATCTGTCACAGGCTTTCTTCCTTATTCTAATATCAAAACAGAAAAAAATGTAAGTCATATGGGAGATTTAGCACACACACACACACACACACACACACAATGTCTTTAATTCTATTAACACCTTTCATGTTTTGAAATTCTAGTTAGGATTTATATTTCAAGACTGAATGAAAGCAAAAGTTTCCTTTTATTCTCTAACCAAACCAGTTTGGGAGAAAACTGAACATATTTGACACAGCACCGTCAGTCAGTAATCATACTACTGAATTGTCTCTAAATTTGTCTTTCTAAAACAAAAGTTAAAAAGTTAGAAGAATTTTTCAGGTCAAAAATACCACACCTTGAGTTCTCCATTTAGGTTAAGAATAACAAGTTAAGGAAAACATTTCCACATATAAACTTCCGTCTCTACTTCCTTTGCACTTTAAAAACAATTTTATCTGATACAGCTGTGATGATAATAACCTGGAACTCTGACAATATTTAAAGTTTTAGACCCATTATCTCCATCTAAATCCACATAGCCACATGAGATCCATATTATTATTATCCCCCACATTATAGGGAGAGAAACTATGACTTAGAGAAATGACTTGCTGGAGTTTCTTCAAGTTGTTATTTTGCAAGATCCAATGCAAAGACATTGGAGCCATCTACCCTTGTATAACTTTATGAGGTGAGTATAAACAGAAAGGCAAAATAGGGATGATTCAGTGTATATCACTGCAAATTCCTCTATAACTGAGGCAATCCTGTATGATAGTCAATAATTTTTTTTTGCTTTTTTTTTAAGTGAGTAAAAAATGTCAACTACAAGATTTCAAAAAGCCATATACAAGCAGAGATATGAAAAATTGTGCTCTATATGTGTAATAAGAATTGTAATACAGGGTTGGGGATGTGGCTCAGGTGGTAGTGCACTCTCCCAGCATGCACAAGGCACTGGGTTCAATCCTCAGAACCACATGAAAATAAAAATAAAGATATTTAATAAAAAAAGAATTGTAATACATTCTGCTGTCATATATAAATTTCTTTTAAAAAGATTCCAAAAAGTCACTCCTAACCAGATTTGTTCATTAATAAATTATTATATGTACACAATTTTTAATGATTCCTATCTTTAATATCTTATCCAATCATCTTGGTTCTAAAATTATTTTTTAATAATATGCTTTGGTCATATACTAGAGTTCTTTCTCAATGATCAAAACCCAATGTCCTTGTAACACAGAATTTTAAATATTTGTAAATATTCCCAGTTCTTTTATTCACATTCTGCAGAGAAATATAACAGGAACCCAAACATGAAGAGTCTTTTGTATATATGAACAAAGATAAGATCAACAACCAGGAAACCTCCCTGTTGTTGGGTAGAGTATCTCACCTCACTCCTCAGGGCAGAGTTAGAAGTGTTGTTTATTCTATATCCATGTACACAGGGAAAACGTCAAACAACACACATGGGGGGGAAATGATGTTTCTAATTGATTCTTTTTATTTGGCATAAATATTTGTGATTTCTCCCACTTTCTGTTTTTGTTTTTCTCTGGTTCATTTTTAAGTAGATAAAAACTTTCTATGTCCTATAATATGAAGTACCAATTTACTTTTTTATTACTCAGTCTTATTAATATGTAATTTACACTAATAAAAATCACAAATTTTAAGTACACAATTCAGTGAGTTCACCAAGGGCTTTCCATTAAGTGACCACCATCACAGACATGACAGAGAACATTTCACAATCACAAGCTCCCTCTTGACCCCTTGCAGAGTCTCTTCATCCCTGGTGTTAAGCAACTACTGACCTGCTTTCTATCACTGTGACTTGCATTTTCTAAAATTTCATATAATTGAAATTATACTATATAAAAACTTTTACACCTGTCTTCTTTCACTTTTGAGAATTATCCATGATGTATGTATCCATAGTTCATTCTTTTTTATTTCTGAATAGTATTTATTATATAAATACAATTCTTTTTTTAAATTGGCTTTATTTATTTATTTATTTGTTTGTTTGTTGTAGTTGGACACAATACCTTTATTTTATTTATTTTTATGTGGTGCTAGGATTGAACCCAGGGCCTTGCACGTGCTAGGCGAGCGCTCTATCACTGAGCCATAATCCCAGCCCGTATAAATACAATTCTTTAATCCATTCACAGTTAATGGACATTTGGGTTGTTTCCAATTTAGGATGACTATGAACATTTCCATATAAATCTTTGTTTGAATATGTTTTCATTTCTCTTAGTGAGTAAATACCCCAAAGTAGATTCATTGGGGCATCTGCTAATTGTGTGTTTAACTTAAAAGAAAGTATCAAAGTATTTCCCAATGTGGCTATATAATTTTGCATTTCCAACAGCAATATGTAGTAGTTCCAGTTGTTTTGGCAACACTATTTAACAATTGATTTGTCCGTGATTTTTTTTTTAATTTTAGCTTTTCCAGTAGGTATGTAGTAAGATCATAGAGGGTTTAGTTTACATTTGTATGACTGACCATAAGTATAGATGCCATTGATATTTAACGTGCTGCCAAAAAGATGCAGCCAATTAGTGATATATTGCTTCCTATCACTTAGAAATTTCATAGCTACTTTTAAAAGCTTTTTTAGACTTATTTAGACAGACTTTCTTCATATATCCCTCACATGTACTTTTTTAAAAGGAATATACAAGCAAAAATAATTGGTGACAAAAAATTCTAAAACTTCTTCAAAATCAAAGATCAACTCTTCTAAATCAGCTTTTAGCACAGTACTGATGTGTTTTCTTTTTTTTTTTTTTTTCTTTTTTTTTTTTTTTTTTTTAATTTTTATTGTGGGTTGTTCAAAACATTACAAATTTCTTGACATATCATATTCCACACTTTGATTCAAGTGGGTTATGAACTCCCACCTTCACCCCATACACAGATTGCAGAATCACATCAGTTACACATCCATTGATTTACAAATTGCCATACTAGTGTCTGTTGTGCTCCGCTGCCTTTCCCATCCTCCACCCTCCCCCCTCCCCGCCTCTCCCCTCCCCTCCCCTCCTCTCTCTCTACCTCCTCCACTGTATAACCCTGAGGGTCTCCTTCCATTACCATGCAATTTCCCTTCTCTCTCCCTTTCCCTCCCACCTCTCATCCCTGTTAAATGTTAATCTTCTTCTCCTGTTCTTCGTCCCTACACTGTTCTTAGTTACTCTCCTTATATCAAAGAAGACATTTGGCATTTGTTTTTTAGGGATTGGCTAGCTTCACTTAGAATAATCTGCTCTAATGCCATCCATTTCCCTGTAAATTCTATGATTTTGTCATTTTTTAATGCAGAGTAATACTCCATTGTGTATAAATGCCACATTTTTTTTATCCATTCGTCTATTGAAGGGCATCTAGGTTGGTTCCACAGTCTTGCTATTGTGAACTGTGCTGCTATGAACATCGATGTAGCAGTGTCCCTGTAGCATGCTCTTTTTAGGTCTTTAGGGAATAGACCAAGAAGGGGAATAGCTGGGTCAAATGGTGGCTCCATTCCCAGCTTTCCAAGAAATCTCCATACTGCTTTCCAAATTGGCTGCACCAATCTGCAGTCCCACCAGCAATGTACAAGTGTACCCTTTTCCCCACATCCTCGCCAGCACTTGTTGTTGTTTGACTTCCTAATGGCTGCCAATCTTACTGGAGTGAGATGGTATCTTAGGGTGGTTTTGATTTGCATTTCTCTGACAGCTAGAGATGTTGAGCATTTTTTCATGTACTTGTTGATTGACTGTATGTCCTCCTCTGAGAAGTGTCTGTTCAGGTCCTTGGCCCATTTGTTGATTGGGTTGTTTGTTTTCTTATTGTCTAATTTTTTGAGTTCTTTGTATACTCTGGATATTAGGGCTCTATCTGAAGTGTGAGGAGTAAAGATTTGTTCCCAGGGTGTAGGCTCCCTATTTACCTCTCTTATTGTTTCTTTTGCTGAGAAAAAACTTTTTAGTTTGAGTAAGTCCCATTTGTTGATTCTAGTTATTAACTTTTGTGCTATGGGTGTCCTATTGAGGAATTTGGAGCCCGACCCCACAGTATGTAGATCGTAGCCAACTTTTTCTTCTATCAGACGGCGTGTCTCTGATTTGATATCAAGCTCCTTGATCCATTTTGAATTAACTTTTGTGCATGGCGAGAGAAAGGGATTCAGTTTCATTTTGTTGCATATGGATTTCCAGTTTTCCCAGCACCATTTGTTGAAGATGCTATCCTTCCTCCATTGCATGCTTTTAGCCCCTTTATCAAATATAAGATAGTTGTAGTTTTGTGGATTGGTTTCTGTGTCCTCTATTCTGTACCATTGGTCCACCCGCCTGTTTTGGTACCAGTACCATGCTGTTTTTGTTACTATTGCTCTGTAGTATAGTTTGAAGTCTGGTATCGCTATACCGCCTGATTCACACTTCCTGCTTAGCATTGTTTTTGCTATTCTGGGTCTTTTATTTTTCCATATGAATTTCATGATTGCTTTCTCTATTTCTACAAGAAATGCCGTTGGGATTTTGATTGGCATTGCATTAAACCTATAGAGAACTTTTGGTAATATCGCCATTTTGATGATGTTAGTTCTGCCTATCCATGAACAGGGTATATTTTTCCATCTTCTAAGATCTTCTTCTATTTCTCTCTTTAGGGTTCTGTAGTTTTCATTGTATAAGTCTTTCACCTCTTTTGTTAGGTTGATTCCCAAGTATTTTATTTTTTTTGAAGATATTTTGAATGGAGTGGTTGTCCTCATTTCCATTTCAGAGGATTTGTCGCTGATATACAGGAATGCCTTTGATTTATGCGTGTTGATTTTATATCCTGCCACTTTGCTGAATTCATTTATTAGCTCTAATAGTTTCTTTGTAGAGCCTTTTGGGTCTGCTAGGTATAGAATCATATCATCTGCAAATAGTGATAATTTAAGTTCTTCTTTTCCTATTTTGATGCCTTTAATTTCTTTCGTCTGTCTAATTGCTCTGGCCAGTGTTTCGAGAACTATGTTGAACAGAAGTGGAGAGAGAGGGCATCCCTGTCTAGTTCCAGATTTTAGAGGGAATGCCTTCAGTTTTTCTCCATTCAGAATGATGCTAGCCTGAGGCTTAGCATAGATTGCTTTTACAATATTGAGGTATGTTCCTGTTATCCCTAGTTTTTCTAGAGTTTTGAACATAAAGGGATGCTGTACTTTGTCAAATGCTTTTTCCGCATCTATCGAGATGATCATATGGTTCTTATTTTTAAGTCTATTGATATGGTGAATAACATTTATTGATTTCCGTATATTGAACCAGCCTTGCATCCCTGGGATGAATCCTACTTGATCATGGTGTACAATTTTTTTGATATGTTTTTGTATCCGATTCGCCAGAATTTTATTGAGGATTTTTGCATCTAGGTTCATTAGAGATATTGGTCTGTAGTTTTCTTTCTTTGAAGTGTCTTTGTCTGGTTTAGGTATCAGGGTGATGTTGGCCTCATAGAATGAATTTGGAAGTTCTCCCTCCTTTTCTATTTCCTGAAGTAGCTTGAAAAGTATTGGTATTAGTTCTTCTTTAAAGGTTTTGTAAAATTCTGCTGTATACCCATCTGGACCTGGGCTTTTCTTAGTTGGAAGTCTTTTTATGGTTTCTTCTATTTCCTCAATTGATATTGGTCTGTTTAGGTTTTCTATATCCTCCTGACTCAATCTGGGCAGATCATATGACTTAAGAAATTTATCTATGCCTTCACTATCTTCTAATTTGTTGGAGTATAAGGATTCAAAATAGTTTTTGATTATCTTCTGTATTTCTGAAGTGTCTGTTGTGATATTGCCTTTTTCATCCCGTATGCTAGTAATTTGAGTTCTCTCTCTTCTTCTCTTCGCTAGCATCGCTAAGGGTCTGTCGATTTTGTTTATTTTTTCAAAGAACCAACTTTTAGTTTTGTCAATTTTTTCAATTGTTTCTTTTGTTTCGATTTCATTAATTTCAGCTCTGATTTTAATTATTTCTTGCCTTCTACTTCTTTTGCTGTTGTTTTGCTCTTCTTTTTCAAGGATTTTGAGATGAAGTATGAGATCATTTATTTGTTGGTTTTTTCTTTTTTTAAGGAATGAACTCCAAGCAATGAATTTTCCTCTTAGAACTGCTTTCAATGTGTCCCATAGATTCCGATATGTTGTGTCTGTGTTTTCATTTATCTCTAAGAATTTTTTAATTTCCTTCTTGATATCTTCTATAACCCATTGATCATTCAGTAACCTATTGTTCATTCTCCAAGTGATGTATGCTTTTTCCTTCCTTCTTTTATCGTTGATTTTCGGCTTCATTCCATTATGATCAGATAAGATGCATGGTATTATCTCTACTCCTTTATATTGTCTAAGAGTTGCCCTGTGACATAATATATGATCTATTTTTGAGAAGGATCCATGTGCTGCTGAGAAAAAAGTGTAACTGCTTGATGTTGGGTGGTATATTCTATATATGTCAATTAGGTCTAGGTTATTAATAGTGTTATTGAGTTCTATAGTTTCCTTATTCAACTTTTGTTTGGAAGATCTGTCCAGTGGTGAGAGAGGTGTGTTGAAGTCTCCCATGATTATGGTATGGTGATCTATTAGACTCTTGAACTTGAGAAGAGTTTGTTTGACGAACATAGCTGCACCATTGTTTGGGGCATAAATATTTATGATTGTTATGTCTTGTTGGTGTATGGTTCCCTTAAGCAGTATGTAGTGTCCCTCTTTATCTCTTTTGATTAACTTTGGCTTGAAATCGATTTTATTTGATATGAGTATGGACACTCCTGCTTGTTTCCGAAGTCCATATGAGTGATATGATTTTTCCCAACCTTTCACCTTCAGCCTATGTATGTCTTTTCCTATCAAATGCGTCTCCTGTAGGCAGCATATTGTTGGGTCTTGTTTTGTGATCCATTCTACTAGCCTGTGTCTCTTAATTGGTGAGTTTAAGCCATTAACATTTAGGGTTATTATTGAGATATGGGTTGTTCTTCCAGCCATATTTGTTTATTTCTGTTACTAAACATGATTTGTTTTCCTCTTTGATTATCCCCCCCCCCTTTACTGTCCTACCTCCCACTGTTGGTTTTCATTGTTATTTTCCATTTCCTCTTCCTGTAATGCTTTGGCGAGGATGTTTTGAAGAGATGGTTTTCTAGCTGCGAATTCTTTAAACTTTTGTTTATCGTGGAAGGTTTTAATTTCATCCTCCATCCTGAAGCTTAATTTCGCTGGATACACAATTCTTGGTTGGAACCCATTTTCTTTCAGTGTTTGAAATATGTTATTCCAGGATCTTCTAGCTTTCAGAGTCTGTGTTGACAGATCAGCTGTTATCCTGATTGGCTTACCCCTAAATGTAATCTGCTTCCTTTCTCTTGTAGCTTTTAAAATTCTCTCCTTATTCTGTATGTTGGGCATCTTCATTATGATGTGTCTAGGTGTGGATCTCTTATGATTTTGCACATTCGGCGTCCTGTAGGCTTCTAGGATTTGGGGTTCTGTCTCATTCTTCAAGTCTGGAAAGTTTTCTTGTATTATTTCATTGAATAGACTTCTCATTCCTTTGGTTTGGAGCTCTGTACCTTCCTGTATCCCAATGACTCTTAAGTTTGGTCTCTTAATGTTATCCCATATTTCTTGGATGTTCTGCTCATGGTTTCTTAACAGTCTTGCTGAGCTGTCTATGTTCTTTTCCAGTTGAAATACTTTGTCTTCATTGTCTGATGTTCTATCTTCTAAGTGTTCTACTCTGCTGGTAGTATTCTCCATTGAGTTTTTAAGTTGGTTTATTGCTTCCTGCATTTCTAGGATTTCTGTTTGTTTGTTTTTTATAACCTCTATCTCCCTGTATAGTTGATCCTTTGCTTCCTGGATTTGTTTGCGTAATTCGTTGTCGAAGTGATCTTTCATTGTCTGATTTTGCTGTTTAATGTCTTCCTTGATACTCCAGATCATCTGAAGCATGTATATCCTGAATTCTTTATCTGACATTCCATCTGCTGCAGCTGTTACCTCTTCTAAAGTTGCGTTGACCTGCATTGCTTGTGGTCCTTTCTTTCCTTGTCTTTTCATACTGCTTGCGTATCTTTCCTGCAGGTGCGGGCGGCGGCTCTGCTCTCTCCTTATTCCAATTGGGGTGTCGTGGCTACCACGCCGGCAGGTCACTGGGCCTGTTCTGGGAGCTGGCGGCGGCTCTGTTCTGCCCCTACTCCAATTGGGGTGACGAGTGTACCACGCCGGCAGGCCACCGGGCCTGATCCGCCGGTCAGTTGCAGGTTTGCCTACCCTGCAGGCGCGGGCGGCGGCTCTACTCTGCCCCTACTGCAAATGGGGTGACGTGTCTGTCGTACCGGCAGGCCCCTGGGCCTGTCCCGCTGGTCGGTCGCAGATCTGCCCACCTTTCGGGCACAGGTGGAGGCTCTGCTCTGCCCCTACTCCAATTAGGGTGTCGTGGCTACCCCGCCTGCAGGACGCTGGGCCTGTTCCTGGCACGGGCGGCGACTCTGCTCTGCCACTACTCCAATTAGGGTGGTGTTTGTACCACGCCGGCAGGCTCCTGGGCCTGATTCGCCGGTCTGTTGTAGGTCTGCCTACCTTGGAGGCGCGGGCGGCGGATCTGCCCTGCCCCTCCTACCACGCCTGCGGACCCCTTGGCCTGATCTGCAGGTTGATCACTGGTCTGCTCACCCTGCGGGCACGGGTGGCGGTTCCGCTCCGCCCCCACTCCAATTGGGGTCACGTGACCACCACACCGGCAGGGCCTGATCCGGGCGTGGGAGAAGGATCTGCTCTGCCCCTACTCCAGTTGGGGTGACGTGTGTACCACACTGGCAGGCCACTGGGCCTGACCCGCCAGGCTGACACAGGTCTGTTTACCTTGCAAGCGCGAACCGCGGCTCTGCCCTGCCCCTCCTACCACGCCCATGTACCACTGGGTCGCGGGTCTGCCCACCTTGCGGTTGCGGGTGGCGGCTCTGCTCCGCCCCCTCTCCAATTGGGGTCACGCGGTCACCACGCTGGCGAGCCGCTGGGCCTGCTCCGGGCGCTGGCGGCGGCCCGGCTCCTTCCCTCTGGCTCGACGACAAATTGAGGAGACTCGGGTGACTGTGCCTCACTCCCCCTACCAGGAGACCAACTGCTTATGTCACCACTGGTATTGATGAAGTTCCCTCCTCCGCCGCTTTCTGCAGACGTCAGATCTCTGCCATGTTGGTATCCTATGCGAATGGCAGCATTTCGTTCCCCTTGCCGGGCAACCAAAGCACCGGGTGAGTCCTGACCGGCCCTCAGCAGGACCCGGACCGAGAAGCAGTTTCCGCGGGCTCCTAGCCCCGGGCCAGGGAAGTTCCGGGAGCCGGAACTCGGCCACTCCGTGCTCGGTGTAAGCTCCTATAAATGTAAGCTCCAAGAAGCAGTCCCCGCGGGCTCAGTTCCGGGAGCCGGAACTCGGCCGCCCCGCGCTCGGTATTCACTCCGATAAGATCAGGTTCTAATAAGCACCCAGGCGCTGAGCCCTAGCAATCTGTCTGCAAGCCGCAGGCGAATTGCAGCCTGAAATTACCTGTTCTATGGCTGAATGAGCTGCGGTCAGTCAAAAACAGGGGTGGTGACGTCAGTTTACCAACATGGTGGCTGCTGGCCTCCTCTGTGGTCTGACCGGTGTGGAGAACCGAGATGGACCGCTTCCTTCCCCCGTCTTGAACCCAGAATTCAGCCCTGAGTACGGTGCTTGCGCGGCTGGCAGAAACTGCAGCGCTGTAACCCTGCGTCTCTATCCCAGACTTTAGCCGCGGGGCGATTTGCTGAATAAGCAGTGTTACCCTCCGTGCGACAAACCTCTCGCGTTTGAGTCCCCGTAGCCGATCCTCGTGCGATGGAAATCCTTCCTCCAGGTTCCGGAGCACCCCACTATTGCTGGAAATTCCTAACAAAATATCCTTTAGCCGTCCTGACTTGTCATACTCCCACACAGTGAAGCAGCACACGGGGACAATGCACTCCCCTCGCCGCCATCTTCCTTCTCCCTGATGTGTTTTCCACTTGTCAAAGTCTGTGTCAACAATGACAAGCTTATTGTTTTAGGGTATGCACCATTGTTGCCTCTGAGATTTTTTTTCTCCAAGCCACTAACAATATTCTGTGAGTTTTGTTGCTCTTACTTGGTCTTACCAGACTGGACTGAATTCCTTATCTGAAAAGATTCATATTTCTTCTTCAAATGGTGAAAGATTTCAGTGCTGCAACTATGCTACCAGCAAAACAAGCAAGACAGAATATGAAGAATGACAAATGAATCAGGATAGCTGCTCAAAGTAGTTACTGTAAAATACTATTAATTATAAGATATAACCCACGGGGTGATATATTTTGTCATATTTTGAGTCTTCTAAATCTAAGTAAATTGGTATTTTAATTATGATTAATGTGACTATGCTTTGACAGCACTAACTCCATTTTGAGCCTTTTCTTGTAACACAAGCTGTAACAGAGGCAAGTGGCTGACCAACAGTCACCTTAACAACTGGCTAACTGATAGCCACATTGACAACTGTGTGCCAATATGTAAATAAGATAGTTGGTGCAGGGACTCTTCCCTCCAAAACTGACATCTGGAATCTGAGATAATACAACTTCTGGAACTATAAATACTAATTGCTTCAGCCTGCCTTTTGAGACACACTTCATTGTGACTCCACTTTTTTGTGAATACTCACTCTGAAAAGGTATTGGCCACCAAAGGACCTGCCCGAATGAACAGTCCTTTGATTTCATCATTAGCAGCTCAATGGCAATCCAAATGCCCATGATCATCACCTTGAAGGGACCAGTCTCCAGACTCTTTTGGACATTTATATCCATGGACATATGGTGTTTATTCATTACTAGTACTCAGTGCGCACATAATTTTCTCTTTCCTAATTTCACCTATATTTTTACCTAGTTCTTTTTTTTATTTTTGCTTCTTCTGCTTTTGTGTACATTATAATAAATTGATTCATTCAGATACTATCTTTGCCTCACTGGTCTTTTCACGTGATTAAAGGATAAAAGGACCTGCCATTCCCAAAGGAAACATAATCCCTGAGATTAAAATGTCACCAGATATTGGGAAACCAGACCTACCCTTGGCGGTCCAGTGCTACATCTCAGTTTCAGAAGAATATTTTAAAGGTGAATTTGGGAAATATGAAATAGAGCATACAAAACCAAGTTGTTTTAAAACAGCTGAGAAATGGAAACAACCTAAGTGTCCATTAATTGATGAATGCATAAAGACGGTATGGTGTATATACACAAAGGAGTGCTATTCCACCATAAAAAGAGAATGAAAAACTGTCAGTTGCAACAACATGGATAGATAACTGGAGCTGATTATGGTAAGTGAAATAAACCAGACATAGAAAAAATACCACATTATCTTACCCATATGTGAAATCTAAAAACCTTCTAAGTTCTCATAGAATTTGAGAGTAAAATGGTGGTTACCAGAGATTGAGGAGAGTAGCAGAAGGGAAGGACAGGAAAAATTGAATAATGGGTACTAAGTTATATTTAAATAGGAACAAGCAGTTCTGGAATGCTATTGCACAGTAGTTAATGATAATGTGCTCTGTATTTTTTAAAACTAAAAGTATATATTGTTAATATTTTCACCACAGAGAAATGGCAAGTGTTTAAGGAGATAGATATGTTTAACTGGTTGTAAACATTACAAAATGTATGTACAAAAACATCACATATATTGGAGATGCATAAGTATGTACAATTAAGTTTTATCAGTTAAAATAGTAAGTTTAATTTGAAAAATAAATGTCTCATTATGACAATTTTTTTTAGTTTTTTTTTAACTGGGTGTGGCAGTGCACACCTGTAAATCTAGCTACTCAGGAGACCAAGGTAGGAAGAAAGCAAATTCAAGGCCAGCCTCAACAATTTAGTGGGACCCTGTCTCAAAATGAAATATGAAAAGGGCTGAGAACGTAGCTCAGTGGTAGTGTGTACCCAGCTTTAATTTCTAGTACCCCCACCCTCCAAAATCTTTTTGTTCCTTAGATTTGTATATTGTAATAGAGAAAACACACTGAATAAAAGTGGAATTTCCACTATTTTTAAACTTATCACACAATTTGGCAACAAATTAATCGAAGTCATAATATACTCCAGTGGTTTGTAATTTAGTCTTCTCTCCCACAATTGACAAGTCCTTTCCATTCAGGAATGTCTCCTTTGTCTCCTCTCCTGCTGTTAAAATCATTGATTTTACAATTTTTGTGTAATGACCCATTAAAGAGTCATTAAATCATGTTAGTGGGTCATGATCAGCACTTTTTAAACAAAATAGAATAGAATAAAAAAGACACACTGAGGATGAGAAACATTCTGGGGATTTAATTCAGGGGCAACTTACCACTAAGCTACATTCCCAGTTATGCCACCCCTCCTTTTTTATTTCTTTTAAAACTGGTCTAAGTTGCTAAGGCTGGTCTTGAACTTGAAATCCTCCTGCCTCAGCCTCCCGACTTGCTAGGATTACAGGCATGCATCACCACACCCAACCTCAAATGTAATTTTTACAAGTCATAATCAAATGTGTTGGTGACTATAATAACATTGAAAGCATTCAATAATACTGATTTACTGACTTTAGCAGAAAAGTTCATTTTAAATTTTTTAAGTAGCCTAAAATTTTGATCCAATTCTTTAAAAATTATCATGATGGTAATCTTTTACCTTCTTTCAGTGAGTATGATATTGAAAACCCTTTGAAATCTCTGTTTATCAATATGATTCCAATACCACAATCTAGTATAGTTCCATTTCTAAGAGGAAGGGTCTCGTTTGCTGAGTCAAAATTAGGGTTCTAGAATCTGGACTGCATCTACATTTCTGAGTTCTGAGGAGTTTAATCATGTAGCACCATTACAAACTGAGATTTTTTTAAAAATATATATATTATTTATCCTTTATGGGGTGGGGTGGGGGGAATTTCCATCAGTTATGCAGTTGCAAAGACGGGTCCCCAATCCACAAACCCAAACCAATGACATAAAGACCCAATTACAGAAAGATTTTGTCACTAAACCCAATCTCCCTTGAAAATAGGTCTAAGACTAGTTGTGGTTTCTGAGACACACCACTCTGTGGGACCTCACCTCTCATGCACATACATGACTTACCAAAATATTTCTCCCAACCAAATTTGGTAGTGTTTCAGGGAAGAGTTCTGGTACTCATGAGCTCTTCAACTTCTGTCATATTTCCAGTAACAATCAACTTCCTGGCAATCTGGCTTCCTCCAGGACTGCCTGGCTAACCTATCCCTGAATCACCTGAAGCTCTGGCTATGTCAGGAGCATTTCCGTCCTGCAACTACCAGATTTGAGTCCTGTCCTGACCATGATGCCACCGAACAAGTAATCTCAGGCATTTCACTTAGACTTACTGGGCACCATTTTCTTCACATACAGACAAGATGAGTTCCTAGCCTTCCTCTACTCTTTCTAGTTCCATGACTCCGTATCCTTGATGAACACTTTAAACAATGACTCCAAGGGTTGTAAGAGATGGGATAGGGACCTCAAGATCATTTCCTCCCTTAAGCCATAAAAGTTCTATAATAATTATTTCCATTTTAAGATTTCTTTGAATAAATGAACAAAATAAGGAAAAATATTATAGGCAATTTATTCATTTCAAACATTCGTTGAGTAGCCCTTATGCACTGGATACAAATCTAGGTGCTGGGATTTTGCTGTGAACAGGACAGAAATGGCCCCTGCTCTGTTGGATATTTAACTGAATATTAATATGAGAGTGATTTGTAAATTTGAAAGTACAACACAAGGTAAAATGTTTGTTTAGATTAAATAGATATGATTTTGTAAAAAATAATTTCTTATTTTATCACTACAATATTTCTATCAGATCTAATCTAACACTTAATCTAGTATAGGTGTGGTCCATAGGAAGAAGAATATAGCCAAACTATCTATATAATCAACAAGAAGAGAAAAATATTTTGTAAGGAGAACTGAATTTCGGTAAAATATATCTCACTAAATGAGGTTAACTGAGCGATTACAGCACGTCCTTTTAAATAAGGAAGTGCTGATAATCTGATAACACTAAAATTGTGAGAGCCAAGATGGATTGTAACTAAGAACATACCATTGTCCGTCTCACTCTTAATCGTCATCTCTTTCGTAACACTGTAAACTCCTTGAGGGCAAGAAACATGTATCTGTCATCTATTTAATTCTTTCACATAATCTACAATAAGACTTTATTATACATTTGTTTAACAAATAAAATGTGCCAAGCAGTCAACTTTGGGAGATAATTTTCCACTGCCACCTCCATGGTGAGTAGAGTGACTATATGACACTGCTCTACCCAGGCAGTCACAGTTTAAGTCCCAGTTGTAGAGAAATGATTAAATGTAGTATCTTTTTTACCTTTAGGAGTATCATGTTTTGTGATAAAAATCATATTTTCCCTAATCCTAAGCCTCAGTCACAATCATCCTGTTTTTCAATTGCTTATAAGGTAAAGATTTCTAGAACATTCTGGCTTAGGTTCCTGCTTGTATTTTACACTATAAGTAAGCAGAATAAGGGCAGACCCAGAGAAATATGTCCCTCTTCCACCCTCATCACAAGATATGTGGAGAGTTTACAGTCTCTTTGGGGAAGAGTATGTCTTTAAGAGACTGGGCTAACCTTAGGAGAACATCTTGCCCTATGAAGAGAAGGTCACCAAGAAATTTGACTGAAAGGCAAGAAATCTCCAGTTTCCCACACAAATAAAGATGTGACCCAGAGGGAACCTTTCACCTCAATCCTGGTGATCCTAAACATCTAATAGGCAGATAAACCCTGCTGCCTGCTGCATCCAGGGATTCAGGAGGATCATTGGTGACATCTGTTCATTGCTTTGAGTTCCAGGGAAACGGATGCCAGAGAAATTCCTGACATTGTTAGAAGAATGTTGCAAAGGCCAGAAGGTAGAACGATTTCTCAGTAGTTATAATTCCAGGGAAGTTTCCCTAACCTAGGTCTCTGTTTCCATCAAATACACATAATAATAATCCATAGCACTCCTGTGACGTTGACCCATCTGTGCCTTCGCCACGACTCTGGAAAACTGACGAGGAGGCAGGACCTGGCCTCAATGGTGGCACGTAGTGTTAATGTGAGGGAAACACCAGTGTGAGATGCCCATGTTTTTAACGAGAATAACCTTGAAGAGAAATAAAGTAAAAGCAGACTTGCATCATTTGTGTTTGTATAAATAAAGTTCAGATCAGGGTACTGAGCCATGACTTTTGATTTCTAATCCTCCTCTGTTCTGGGCTCCTGGCAGTGATGTTGACAACAGCAGTTATGTGGCGACTGCTACATGTAACCTGAGCTTTCTCTGGTGCCAAAGGCTGCATTTTTCCACCTCTAGGCTATTCTGCCTCTGTCAGATGACTTCATGTACAGAGGAGTTTAGAAGTGAAAGTACAGTTGTGAGAAGACAAAGGGAAAGGATGTAAAGAAAGAGTAACAGTCTAGGACTAATGCCTGAGTTATTGCCCTAAAGAAGAGGTCCCAGAAAAGGAAGCTCTGCCTCCCTTCCTCCGGATGTAGAGATGATTCCTGCCCTGGCCTAGGAGTCCTGAGTTATGTAGAAAGAGATCTGGAGGCATCCGCCTGACCCTACAGAAAGTCTGAAGCTACATGCCCCCTCAAGGCCCTCTTAAGAGCTGAATTATGACACCCTGGACTTGCATAACATGGGACACATAGCCCCAACTTAATTCTGGTAACAGATTGACATACCAATCTCCCTCTCTTCTTCCTTCCTTCATATCTCTGTTATCTGTCTTCCTTACCCAAAAGTGACTAAGCATTTAGCCTCTCCCTATTTTAGTTTCCTCACCAGAAAATTTGTGGGGCAGTAGGAAGAAGAATAAAGACACATTTAGGCAACAACTACCCCCTCAGTATTAGAGAAACCCCATGTTTTCCCATGAAGCAGAGGCATAACTACCATCTCCCTAGACTGGGTCATTGGGGCAGAGTGTGAAGACCAAAGTAAAGGGAGCTAAGACCCAGTCTTCAAAGGCAAGCTACTTCTGTTGCTACAACAAAGGATGGCTATGGTGTAACCAGAGCCATAAAAGGTTCCATAAAACACTTCATTTACCCATAATATTCATTTCAGCTCCTTCCTAGTTTCTTCTCGCTCTGTCTTCAACTTAGGACTATGAAGGTCAAAGAGGTTTGCCCACTTATTGGCCCCACACCACTTGCTTCCATCTGGCCTGCCTATCACAGAAGCTAAAAGAACCTGGGATCTAGCACACAATTATGTGACCTTGGCACAGTAGTTTAACCTCCAAGATCCCTGTAATGAAGGGTTTGTCCTTTTGAAATTTAAGATCCCTTCCTGTTCAAACATCTCCTACAATGCCTTACTCTTTCTTTTACATCCCTTCCCTTCTGTCTGCATAGCTGTGCTTCACTCCTAAGCTCCTAGGTATATAACGTCAGCTGACAGAGGCAAAATAGAGGTTAAAAAGCACAACCGTTAGCACCAAAGAAACAAAAATGTAAGGGTCAGTCCTGCTACATAACTGCCATGTAGCCTTAGGTATCTTTCCCAATCTGTAAAATGAGATTAATTATAGTATCTATCCCAAAGGATTGTTGTAAATGGATAAAGAAGAGATGGTATATTTATACAATGGAATTTTATTCAGCCATAAAGAAAAATAAAATTATATAATTTGCAAGAAAATGGATGGAAGTTAGGACTGTTATGTTAAATGGAATAAGCCAAAGTCAGAAGGTCAAGGGTCACATGTTTTCTCTCATATGTGGAAGCTAGACAGGGAAAAGGAAAAGAAGGGTGGGGGCAGGGGATTCTTATGAAAATCAAAGGGAGATCAATAGAGTAGAGGAAAGGGACCAGGGGGAAAGAGGAGGGGAAGGAAAGGGGAAATACCTGGGAATGATATTAGCCAAATTATATTGTTATGTGTGTGTACACAGGAATATGTAACAACAAATCCCACAATTATGAACAACTCTCATACACCAATTAAAAAAAAAAACATGGAAAAAAATCCTTGACACATATTCCTTGACTTATTTAAGCACCTATTATATGATGAACCCTGGGAGTATAGCAGTGAACAAAACAGAGGAGGTCTTTGACAATATGGAGATTACTCCCTAGTGGGGAACAAACTCTTAAGCCAGTCACAGAAAAGCACAGGGTGATATGTGCTATGAAAGAATGTCCCAGGAGCAGAGTGCTGAACAATGTAATAGGGAAATTAATTTGAGTGGGAGCATAGTAAGAAAACCTTCAAGGAAATTTTAAGTACAATTTGGACAAAGAACTAATAAGAACAAGATCCCAAGAAGGGCCGGTGGGAATCCCTAGAGATAGAAGGAGTAGCTGTGGTCAGAGACTGTGAGCACATGAGGGACAGGTGGAGTAGGCAGAGATTCCATCCATCACACAGGAAGGAGAGTCATGCAAATGTTAGCTGTCCCCACAAATTTAACATCTCTAAAATGGAATCTACCTTTTCACCAAAACAACTCCGCCCCCCACTCCGCTTTCTCCTATCCGTTGTCTTAGTGATGCTATTTCGATGACCCTTGTATTTGAACTCCTCTTTGGCACTTCCCCCATCTTCCGACCCTTCCATTAATTCATTCAACAAATTTTAAGCATCTTTCGTGATCAAGATACATAACCTGGCATTTCAATTTTTCAGTTTCTTCTACTTTATGTTCTTGTTTCGTCAATGGGTCCCATGACCTATGACCTCATGCCTGAGTTATGGCAGTAGCCTCTGAAATAATGGCCTTATCTCCATTCTTGACCAGTTCTGAGAAGCTGTGCCCACAGACCAAACACCACAAAATACCACCTTATTCACGCTTGTTACTGCTTTAAAAAATAGTGGTCTCCCATCAAACTTCAGAGGACAAGAGTTTTCTGAGTCCATTTAGGCATCCCCTCCTATCTTCTCTGAATGCAGGAGAAGAGATCTCCACTCTCTCCAAACTGATCTTGTGAACTCCCAGCACTGAAGTCTCACTCCAGACTCTAAGCCCGTGATTCATTCTTAACCCATGGAGTCCACTGGAATCACTTAGAATGTTTGAAATACACATGTTGGTGCCACTCCCAGAAATGCCAGAAAAAAACTCAGTCATGGTAACTTTTAAGCATATCAAATGATCCAAATGTGCAGTCAAGGTTGAGAACCATTGCTTTATGCTTTCTACCTGCTGTTTCCCTGACTAGGATGCCTACTCTGCTTCCTTCCCCTGCCCTATCATCTTTGTTCTTATAGGTTCAGCAATTCTGACCATCCCTATCTACTCTTGACCAGCCAGGTTTCACCTTTCTCAAGACCGTTAGAGTATGAAGGTTTCAAATCAATTGAATTAGCAAGAAAAAAGCTTTACACTAAATGGAAGTTCTAGAACTCAGGACCTCAGGTATATTAAGGAATTAAAAAAAAAAAAACTACTGTCAGCTAGCTTGGAAACTAACCACTATTTATAAAATTATCCATGGAAAGGTAAATCTGCTCTTTCATGAAAATGATTATGAAAAGGAATTTAGATTTCCATCTTAGCCCTCCAAAAACACATCATTGCCCTTACTTAAACTCTGTGGGAACAAAGTTCATTTTCCAACATCTTGCATCACAACAGACAGGGCAAATTTATCAAGGCCCTGCTGTTGACTTCCATGTCTTGAGGTGCCCCCCACAACCACCACCACTTGTAGAGCCTGCCAAATTGCTGGGTACATCATCCATGTGTTACATAAATACTCATTTTTTCTTCCTCGTCTTGGAATGAAGCAGTTGGTACAGATGTAAATTATTTCTAAATAATTTAAAATCATCTCTTTGAATATACAGTTTTTGATTTAGCCATTTTATTACATTCTTACTTACTCTTCTGAATAAATAGATTGAAATTCTATTTTGACTGCACAAGACCATGATTATGAACTAGCAGAAGAGTAATGTAACATTACACAGATTCCTAAGAGAGTTTTTAAAGCATCTAAATGTTATGCCCATATATATTCAATTATCTCAAGCATAAACATTTGACATGCACAACTGAGGGGAGGAAAATCTTTGAAGACTGACAACGCTATGACTGTCTACCATCTGCCTGAAAAGCTGTATGAACTCCTGAATGTGGTCAGGACCAAACCTTGCAGTGTATATTCCGTGTATTTAAAATGAAAGCCTGAGGGTGACTCCTCTTTCTGATCTCCAATGCCATACTTATATTTGTGGCAGATTTTTCTCATTGCTTCAGGGTGTTTTTGTTTTATAAATCATTAGCACTAAGATGCCTGAATATAATGAATGTGTAGAAGAGATCTTTTGATTACATAACAGATCTTTTTCTTCTTTTGCATTAATTATGCAAGTGATTCTGGACTTTGGTGGGAAAATTGTAAAAGGCAATGACTTACAAGTGAGCATTAGAGCTAACATTGCCACCCCACCCAACCATAAAACACAAAAATCTAAGTAGCCTTTGTACTGCATTAAATATCTGTTTGCAATTAACAAAGTTATGGATGTGAAATCTTTCCCTAAATTTTGCTTGAGACCCTAAATGCATAGCAAGGTCTTTGAATGTCTCTCATGACCCACAGATGATAAAGGATCACAATCCCTAGTTATAACCTTATGCACAAACTCTTTGGAGCCTTTCCAGAGTACCCATCACATACCAAAGCAAGACACCCTTTATATTTAAGCCAAAGTAAGAATCCATATCTAGCATGTAATCAGTACAACAACCCCAAGATTTATTTGCCCTTGTAGATAATTTTCTGACCATTAAACTTGTGTTAAATATTCTAATGCATATATTTTCTTCCCACTTAGGCTATTGTTCATTCTCAAGAAAAGAAAAAAAAAAGCCTAAAGCTATTTCTGCATTCTGTGGCATCTATCTCCAACATCCTTGTACATTTTGTTGGTGGTTTCCTCTCTCGCTCTCACTTGCTCTCTCTCTCCACTCCCCCCACCCATTGGAATGAGAATTGAAATGAAAATGAATCAGCAACAAAGCTGCACTTAAGGAAATTTATTATCTGGTTTATAATTTATGCATTAGGTCCTGAAGGAGCTTAAGTACTTAACTCCCAATTTATGATGAAAGCATGAGTAACAGCATCTCTCATTTGTATCTGATTCGACTTGTTCATTGCCTCCAAATCTAATATCTACATTAAGTTCTCACTCAACATTCGTGTCACCACCATTTTAATCCCTAAGTGTGGAGCTGCAATAAAATACTTGTGATTATCCAAAATGCTTTATTTCAAGTTCCAGGACAAATCACAGCATAGCATCTTTGATACTCTCAGGAAACAGTTCTGCTCTACCTGATGTTAACCATCATTAATCAGAGGACTGACTTATTTCTCAGGAATGAAGAAAAGAGAAGGAAAGAGGAAAAGTGCATCACACAGGATGAATTTCTTTATCAGAAGGAGTAGTAATCAACTATTTTCAAGTTTTTCAAAGAATAATTTTATTCGTATCTTTGCTACCATATCAAATCCAAACTTCTCAGTTTGGCTTTGCAGATTTTGCATTATCTTAATCTATCTAACCACTTCTTCTATTTTTCCCCAAAACAAACTATCTGTCCCAAACAAGCTCTGCTCACCCCCACCTCTGTTAGTGTGTTACTTGAGTAAGAGTTGTGTGTATATGGGAGAGAACCCTAGACTAGAAGATGGGAAGTCTGTATCGTATTCCTTTCTTGCTGATAAACTGGGTGGTCTTAATTATGTTACTTAACCCCACTGAGCCTCAGCTTCTTCAGTTATAAAACAAGGGAGTTGGCTTGAACCTAATTATATCAAATTTAAAGCATTCACTATACCTACATTATTTACCTAAATATTTATTTATTTACTTATTTATTTATAGTACTGGGCTATTATAGTACTGGGTTTGAACCCAGAACCTCACACTTTCTAGGTAAGTGCTCTACTGTTTAACTACATCCTCAACTCTTTTTATCGTACTTTGAGACAGGGTCTCACTCAGCTGCCCAGTCTGGCTTCAAACTTGTGCCCCTGCCTCAACCTCCCGAGTAGCTGGGATGAAAGGTATGTGCCACCAAACCCAGCTCTAAATATTATTTTAATTCCATAAACTTATTACAATTTGATATAACATATGTCCCATTTTTCTGTTTTTTCTCACCTCTCCGTTAGAATGTAAGCTCTTCGTGAACAAATATTTTTTCCTATTTAACTCACTGTATTCCTAAGAAAATTTCAATATATTATAGCCACTAAATAAACATTGGTTGAATTAATTGATTCATTGAAGATTCATATATATTATTCTCCCTTAAAGATGCTATGCCATTCATATTTCCTCAATTAAATTGCTGATTCTTCCAAACTCAGCCAAGCTTAGTGGCACACACTGGTAAGACTCAGGAGGCTGAGGCAGGAAGATAGCAGGTTTAAGGCCAACCTCAGTAACTCAGCAAGCTCCAAATCAACTTAGTGAAATCCTGTCTCAAAATAAAAAATAAAAACAGAAGGACTAGGGATGCTGCTCAGTGGTAAAAGCTCCTTTGGGTTTAATCCCCAGTATCCAAAGCAAACAAATAAAAAAAACTACATCCACCCATCTACCCTTCCCTTTCATGTACTTTTAACAAAATTACTATTTTATACAGTTTGGCATTTAAGAATTCTTTGAATATTTCTGATATATCAGCAGTAACTTCCTTTTTTAAGAGTAGACATTGCCATGAACACCCTCACTTTACTCTCTTGCCTGTGTTTCCTCCAGGTGCCTAAATTCTGTTGTTTGTTGTTGTTGTTGTTTGTTTTGGGTACTGAGGATTGGGATTGAACCCAGGGGCAATTAACTACTGAGCCACATCCCCATCCCTTTTTATTTTATTTTTTTATTTTGAGACAGATTCTCCCTAAATTGCTTAGGGCTTCACTAAATTGCTAAGGCTGGTTTATGAACCCACAATCCTCCTGCCTTAGCCTCTCAACTGATGGGATTATAGAGTTTGTATGCATGTGTGCATATATTGTATTTCATCTAATTTATCTTTGTATTAATGTTGCTTTCTGAAATAAACCTTTGTCAATGTGGAAAAATAAGGAGTAGATTTTACTATGCCAGGCTGTCATACATTTAGGTATTTGGGCCATTGAATTTATGGAAAACTTCAGCCACGTGTTAGACAAGTAACTCAGGTTTCAGTGGTCTGCATGTCTTATCTGCTAATCCCTGTGTCTGTTCTTTGGCCAGGGCTTATAGGAAAGATGTCTGTGAGCAGCTCAGAAGGGCAGTCAACATTGACTTAGCCAGTCACTGTAAATGACAGCTGCTAATAGTATCCCTGGGTCATATATAGACAAGTGAGACTAAGGGAGTTTTCCGGGAGAATCAGAGTAAAATATCTGGAATGGTCTTTTAAATAAAAGGAAGAGGAAGTGGAGGACTTGCCTTCAAACAGAACATTAGAGATAAGAAAGCATCTTAGACCTTGTTTCTATTCTACTCTGGCTTTTTCTGAGGAAATTCATGATTAGAGAAGTAAAATGATTTGCCTAAATGCACACAAGTTATTAGTGAAAGTACAATAAAATTCTGCTCATCAAACTCTAGTCTGGAAAATTAAATTTTCTCATTAACTTTTACAGGAAAGTTATTTGATTTATAACTATGATCAAAAAAATTTTAAATATCTCAGCAAAGATATAAAAGTTACTGGGATATTTTACTCTTAAATATAGCTTAGTTAAAGGAATCTGATCTACCTTTGCTATTCTAGGGATATATTACCAAACATTAACTGTAACCATAGCATATTCCTAGATGTAAAGATTATAGGATCTAGAGCTGAATTGCTAGGCCCTGACAACGAATTTTAAAATGTTTGGCTTTTGTAATTAATTTTCATTGCATTTGTTTCTTTCTCAAGTGCAAAACAAAAACAAACAAAAAAATTACATTACTAATTCAGATGAGCTCATTTTCAGTTCTCATTTTATTAATCACAGAATGTTTTTAAAAATATATATGAATTAACTATATCACTGCATAACTATGTCATTGCAAAAACTCTGATTTTACTTTTATGAAAAGTTGAGTTAATCAAATACTTCTTTTTTTAAGTATTTCTTTTTTTAGTTGTAGATGGACACAATACCTTTATTTCGGTGTTTTTATTTTTATGTGGTGCCAGGTATCCAACCCAGTGCCTCAAGCATGCTAGACAAGTGCTCTACCACTAAGCCACAACTCCGGCCCCTCAAATACTTCTTAATTGATTTTTCCTCCATTCCCACTGCAGAATTATAGAACGTTGAATTTTGAAGAGTTTTAAAGATCACCTTGACCTACAGCTTCACTAACCTAAGAGAAAACTGATATCCCAACAAGTTAAATGAGAAGGCTGAAACCACCCAACCATTAGTGTCAAGACCTTTAATGCAATCCTAGTGGCTAACTTCAGGACTCTAACTAAAGGTCTCCATCCTAGCTGATAGAATAAGCAACATCCTCCAGGCTACCATTACTACCCAGCAAGGC
This sequence comes from Marmota flaviventris, assembly GCF_047511675.1. Lineage (NCBI taxonomy): Eukaryota > Metazoa > Chordata > Mammalia > Rodentia > Sciuridae > Marmota > Marmota flaviventris. The sequence goes on from NC_092502.1 coordinate 149,859,246, forward strand.
CCTAAGGACATCTTCCTTGTGATTCCATAGATCTGACTGTGAAAATGTAGTCTTAATTGCTGGAAGTTGCCCTGTTGATCTTGGAAAGGCTACCGTGTGAGCGCCCGTGGTGTCCTATTGAGTCCAAGTTCAGTTTTTCCTGTTAAGCAATTCACAACATAGAAGCCATACCTATGGATGGTATGGTATGAGAAAAGTACATTCTCTACTAATCAAGTGTCTGAGTGATTTTGTTCTGGGGAACACCAATCAATCCTGTCTGGACTCCACTGTAATCAGCTCGTTTGTTGAACATTCATCATACATTGTAAAAGATCTGAAGGAGCCAACCGTTTATGAAGGATGCCATTGCTGCGCAGATGGTAATGCTCTCTTAAATTCATGGCTGGGAGAGCATGTCTTAATTTCCCAGGTTACAAATGGATTTTGTTTGTTGACTGCCATTTACCAATGAAGTAGTTTCATTTTGCTTGTCTGTTTAATTGAATAACATCACAAATGCAAAAGATTAATGTGGAAGAAGAGCCTAAGTCTATTTCAATGAACCGAAAATTGCGTCTGAGAAAGCAAACACCTCCAGCACTAATGCCGTGCCGGACCCTCTTCTAGGAGCTTTACACTGAGTAACTCATTTAATCTTGAAACAACCTCTAAGGGGTAAGCATTAATATCACCTCATCTTATATTGAAACTGAGGCACAGGCATATTAGGTAACTTGCCCAATGTCATTACAGGTAGAAGGGGCAGGGCCACTTTTTTTTTTTTTTTTTTTTTAACCGTAGTGCTACAGCTAACATGAGTAATTTGATACAAGAAGTAAAAACAATCTTCTAACCTCTGTTTTCTGAACATTTCAGATTAAAATATTTGGGGTTCTAAAGAAATTATTTGGACAACTGATCCAATAACTAAAGATACAACCATAAAGTCATCTCCCAATTTTCATAATTCAAATCGCAGCTTTAAAAGTTTTAGAGTCAAATGTATGAGAAAAATTTTATACCATATAACCTTGATAAAATAGTTCACCAGCTACCTACTACACGCCAGGCTCTGGAACAATACAATGAATTGAACACAGTTGTTCTCCTCAAGATGTGCTGCTCTGTTGGTGGACATTTGTATATAGGGCCTGGCACCCCTCTGCATGCCTAAAATCCCAGAGACTTGGGAGGCTGAGGCAGGAGGATCCCAACTTCGAGACTGGTGTGGGCATTTTGATGAGACCCTGCCTCAAATTTTTAAAATGATTGGATATGTAGCTCAGTGGTAAAGCACTCCTGGGTTCAATTCCCCAGTACCAAAAAAAAAAAAAAAAAGATTGGACATAGAAAACAAAATATAACACCACAGGAAAGACAAGGTACATGTCAAATCAAAAAGGTAATGATAAATATATTCTTTAAATTCTTCTAGAAATAATTTGAACATCCAACATTCCAAATACTAAAGAATGTTTAAACCATTTTAAATGAAAGTTAGAAAATTGTGAATGGTTTTGTGTTTTCATTGTAATTGTGGAAATACTGATTTTCAGATCTTGGCATAATAAACACTTTATTAGATGCTTACTCTGATTAAAAAAAAAAAAAAGCTTTGATTATGCTTTTTAAAGGATGTGAACTGGATACCAGGTAAATATTTTCTCTGCTACTCAGTAACAACTTCTGTTAAAGCTTCAGTTTGCTTAATGTTTATACTTTCTTTCCATGTTTGTTTTTCTTTCAAAAAAAAAATGAAGGAAGTACCATAAATCCTTGGACTATAAATTGTAGAAAGATTTCAAAACAAACCGCACCAACACCAGCAATGCATTCTTAACAAGTTAATTTCTCTCTACTGTAACTGTCCAATTTCCTTATTTTTCATGTGGTAAATGTGTAGCATAAATTTGCTTACGCTTCAAGTTGTCTTTTCAATTTTCTTTATTCTGCATAATGTGTTAGTAATTATCTTTAGTTTTTCAATAAATTGCCAACATTTATTTTTATTCTAAATGCTTATAGTCATTTTCATTCCCAATTCATTCTCACCAAACTCCGTAAGAATAATAAAATGCTCTGTAAGAAAGTACTCATGGTTATAGATTGAAATGTCCTCCCCAACCCCTAAAATTTACATGCTGAAGTCCTAACCTTGAATATGACTGCATGTGAAGACAAGACCCTTCTAGGAGTGAGTAACTTAACATGTGGAGGACAAGGTATCCTTATAAAACTGGGTTCTCATCAAATGAAGAAATTTGGGTGCACAGATACTCCAGGTATGCAGGAGCAAAGAAGAAAGACCGTGTGATTAGGCAGCAAGGACAGAGGCCTCAGCAGAAACCAGACCTGCAAACACCATGATGCTGTACTTCTAGCTGCCAGAACTATGAGAAAATAGATTTCTCTATTGATCCACCCTGTATGTGGAATTTGTTATGGTAGCTCAAGCAGGGAGATTTGCTTTCCTCTTCCATAAAGCCAATTCCTTTGAGGCATAACCTCAAAATTTCTGGCTTGTCTATGTTATCTCATTTTCTACCTTCCTTTCCATGTCACCCTTCTTCTCTAGTCAATCATGCCAGATTCAGAAATACAAGCTAGAGCTCTAGCAAAGGTCTGTTCCTAAATCTACATCCGGATCCTCACAATGGTTTTATTGTTAGCAAGGACATTATCTCAGCATCAGAGTGCCATTCCAGAATTAAAAGCATTTGAAAGTCACTATTTCTTGTCTTGACCATTTTTATTACAAATTTGATTTTGTGATCTACATAACTATTTTTTAAACCAAGCAACAGTTATATATAAAATTGGAAGGTACACCTACTTACCAACAAACCACCGGTTCCTCTCCAAGAGGTATTCACTGTTGAAATATTGTAGAGTAAAACCCCTGCTTTAAATGGAAGAATCTCTTTTTATTTGTTCTAATTAGTTATACATGGCAATAAAATGCACTTTGATACATCATATATAAATGGAATATAATTTCTCATTCTTCTGGTGTAAATGATGTAGAATTACACCAGTCATATAATCATATATATATATACACAGGGTGATAATACTTGATTCATTCTACTGTCCTTCCTACCCCTAAATAGAAGAAGGGAGAGGAAAAGAGGGAGTTACTCATCAAAAGGCACAAATTTTCAGTTATGCAAAATCAATAAATCCTAGAAACCTAGTGTGCAGCATTTTACCTGTAGTGATCAGTGCTGTGTACTTGACAAATTTTGCCAAGGGGATAGATCTTATGTTAAGTATTCTTATTATGAATAATAATAATAACTAAATAAAGAAGGTAGGAGGAAACTTTTGTAGGTTATTAATGGCATTGATTGTGGTAATGGTTGCACAGGTGTATACTCATCCCAAGTACATCAAGTTGTATACCTTAAATATGTATAGCTTTTTGTATGCCAATCACATCCCATAAAATAGCTTTTAAAATAAAGAGAGAAATCTTTTTTTTAATGCAATTCTCTAGACTGACTCTGTGAGCACCACTCCAGCAAATGTCTCATACACTGGAAGAACATATCCCTTCATTTCTGGAATTGGTGGCCCAATCATGGCTTCATAACCTCAGAATCTGCCAGGCAGAGCAGAATGTCAGCCTTTGCAGACAGCCTCCATAAAGTCCTAATAAAAGAAGCTCAGAATTGCTTAAACATTAGATAAGTAACAGTTCAGATTTATTTGTTCCTGACACAATATGCCAACCCTTGCAGTTGAAAATTAAACGATAATATACTTCCCCTTCTGCTCCACAAAGCAATAGCCTGTTTCCCTGGTGGATAATCAGAGGCCAAAGGGTTGGTGATTTATCACAAAAGAGAAATGGGAATATTGCCAAGAGTAACAAAGGAGCAATGATATCGTTGCTCCTGCTATATGGCACTGGTTTAATTAAGGTAAAGCTAATAAACTTTACCACTGGTTCACAATAGTGTGAGGTCAAGTTCAGTCTTCCCCTCTGAGCTATGGTGGCCAGCCAGATCACAGAAAATATGTAGGAAGTAACAGATACCACCTTAATCACCTTTCCCATAGCCAAGATCTATATCCCTAGGATCAAAAACACTACTGTGTTATACAGTTGGTTTCTTTAAGGATTTGTAATGTTATATATAGTCACGTAATTGATGTAGATCAGACTATGAAAAACTAAAAGAAATCAGGACAGGCTTCAGGAATAAGGAAATTCATTTCTATCTCTTCCTAAAAGGAAATAATCATTTGTAGATTGTATTTCACAAGAATTGCAAGTGTATGCCTTATGGGAAGCAGGGAACTCTGTGCTCATTCTCATAATCATGTAATATTTGAGCCCATATGATGACTTGCTGGAAATGGCATGAAGGAAATAGTAGCATTAATAAGTAGATGAGGAATTAATGCAAATTTTTTAGCTGCTAAATCGTGTTTGCAGATTCAAACTTTTATCTCTTAAGAGGGTGATAGTGGCTATATGCATAAAATGAAAGAAGAAAATTCAAAGTTAGTGCTTAGATAATTAATGCAAAAAATGTGCACGATGACCTATATAAAGAATAGACTACATGCCTCATATGGATTAGAGAAGATGCATCCTTAAAAGAATATAGTAAGAAACCACAAATATTTATTGAGTGCTCATTATGTAACAGCATTGCTGAGTTCTTTACATATATCAGCTCATTTAATCCATACCACAATCTTATAAGGTAGGTTCAACTATTGTCCTCATCTTCCTGATGAGGACCCAAATGATTGAGCCAAGGGTAATTCTTTGGAAATCTAGACCCATCATACCAAGTCAGTTTCAAAGATGTTGAAATCCAGGGGTGTCCTTTGAGATAGATGTTTCCTGTTCTGATTACACAAAGCTATTCCACCCCTTTGTTAAATACTGTGTGTCTAGGTTTACAGTAGGAAAGGCTACAAAGGAAGAAAAGACCAAACATGGACTTCTTTGATTACATTATTTTTAAAATTGATGTCATATAGTACAGAAAGATTTCATTAAATAACTGCTTAAATTTTCAGTATTTTCAGAATGTCTATCTTCAAGAAAGGACCTTTATTGCTCTTTAGAGCAATATTCCTCTATGTGGATCAGTGACCATTCATGAGTCAGCATCATTCAAGCCGCTCAGGAAAATGCAAATGCTGATTCAGTGAATCTTAGTTGGGACCCTTGAATCAGTGCTTTAACTAAATACCAAGATAAGCCCTCCGTATATCCCACACGAGAATTTAAGTACCTGCACTAATCAGATGCATTTTCAGATTCACAAGAAAACTCCCTGTAAATGCAAAGTTGTCTGGTTTGATAAGTAAATGATATCAAACTATTTCTAAAGGAAGATTTTTGGACAGAATTATAAATTCATTATTTTACTTTCTGAAGAAACTAACAACCTTAAAACATATATAAACGTTTCCAAATCTTCCAGCCTTTATTATCAGAAAACTTCCTGCTGGCTGTGAAAACTGAATTGGTCAGTGGGGCGTGGTGGCATACACCTGTAATCCCAGCGACTAGGGCGGCTGAGGCAGTAGGCTTGCAAGTTCAAAGCCAGCCTTAGCAACTGGGAGGTGCTAAGGAAGGTTATGAAGCCATGATTGGGCCTCTAAATATATACAAAATGAAGCTGGAAATGTGGCTCAGTGGTTGAGTGCCCCTGAGTTCCATTCTTGGTACCCTCTTCCAAAAAAAAAAAAAAAAACAGAATTGGTCAAAACAATGTCAATTTCTTTCTTTAGAGGTTTTTGCATATAATAAATGTGACAATGAAACTGAAAGGAAATGCAAGAACTGCAGGTAAGGTTCTGTTTCTCCATCGAGGTGTTACTTATGAAGTTATGTTCTCTGTGAAAATTTATCAAGTGAAATATTTGAAATAAATGACTATTCCTCTATACAGAGTCTCCTCAAAAAAAATATAATTGGTTTTAAAAAATACAGGATTATTAGCAGTTATCCCAAAATATTTTAACATGATGATTTTTGCCTTTTAATAACCCTCTTTGTGTGATGACGGAATTGACCATAGCATCCTTCTGTGCTTTGGGGAGTGGCAGGGGTGGGAGTGGGGGGCGGTACCAGGGATTGAACCCAGGGGCACTTAAACACTGAGCCACATCCCCAGCCCAGGTTTTTTGTTTGTTTGTTTCATTTTTGTTTGGTTTTGACACAAGATTTGCTAAGTTGCTTAGGACAACTTAGGTGTGCTCAGTGTAATATATACTCATTGTTTTCCCTCTAAAGACAGCGATGCAGGTTGTCATTCTCCATCTATTTGGAAATTAAAGAGCCTTTCCAAGTTCCAGAGGACCTGGTAAACAGATCAGACCACCACATCAGCTTCCATTCACTTTAAAGTTGTTGAGCTGCAGTCAGTCATATGCTCCAATCCAACTCTCTATATTTACAGAGGAGAAAACAGGTTTCACACAGTCTTCTCCTACAAGCTCACAAAATTATTTTTTTAAGGCAGATCCAGAGAACTAACGACCTTCTCCCTAAGTTTCCTGATGACCAGTCGGAATAGAATCTATATTCAGGTTACTGCACCTACTTAAACACACCGTTTCTATTTATAAAGTAAACCAGTATTTCGTAACCCTCAGACATTTACTCATACTGTTTATCATTTTGTCATATGTATGTACTATCTCTGCTATTATTCACTTTGTTTTCATCAAATCTATTCACTTTTTACATATATTAACTTAGCTTCATCATAAGCAAAAATATCTACAAAATCATAAATGATATGTACATTTTCCCTAATCCATTAAAACAATATGCATCTACTGAAATCACAATGTTTGTCTTTGAAACATTCCTCAGAAATGTAAACCATGCTTCATTATATTGGAGAAGATATCTTACATGTGTTTCAAGGAATTCTGGTCTATATCACATTAATAGGTGTTATTCATGAAAAAGTAAACGATCAAATAAACCTAGCAGAAGCTAACTAAAATAAAGTGTAAGGTGTTGGTTATTTCAAATTATTGGACGTCTAAGAGCCTTTCATAATGATGCACAATGAGATTTTCTAACAAGAGAATGTAATATGGCACTCCCAAAATTTTTTCTAACAAAATCTTTTTCTCTAGACAATATCAGGACTGAAAACACGTTCTAAATTGTGTTAACTTTCTGAAGTTTGCATTTTTTCTTTTTGATCCCCCAAACAATAAAAATAGATACTCTATAGAATACTGTAATAATGTATCCCTATTAGCATATTCAAGGTATTTTTATGGTGGGGAAAAAAGAATGGGTAGGAAAGCATGATGTTTTTTCTTATCATTTCCAAAGGGTCAATCCTTAGAGAAAGGTGACTCACTTTATTCAGAATGTATCACCTGCAATGAATTCAGCTGTTCTAAGAGTATAAATCCTAATATGTCTTAGGAATCTTCTGTATTGTTCATAGTAGTTAATGCCACACATGTTTTTCATCTATGTCTAGTTCTGTTGCCTTGGTTATCTCCTTCTCATCTGGGTGGAACTTCAAGAGTGTCATGCCCATAACATCACACGTGATCTGTGGGTATGACAGTGAGAAAATGTGCCTCTGGTTTAGCACCCAACTTCCTCTTTCTCTCCCTCTAACCCCTCCCCTCTTCCTTTTTTGTTTCTAGTCCTCCCTTCCTCCTTCCCTCTCGCCCCCTCTCTCATTTCTCAAACACTTAGATATAAAAAAACTGAAAAGGATATAGCATTTTGATATTTAAGTATTTGTGCTATTATTTTAAAAAAAATCCCACAGTCACTAAAGGAATGTTTTACATCCAAAATACATTAATATTTCTTTCTATTGCATTTTCAATTAAAATTAGAAAAAAAAGATTAAAGGCATAAACATTGATGTAATGTCCTTTATTCAGTGTTAATATTACTGACACTAATAAGGAAGGAAGAAAACTAATGTGCTAAAGACAAGGTGTTTCTTCATCCTGTTGTACACTGGTTCATAGACCATCCTAAGGACCTTGATCTTAAATAGTTTTCCCAGCAACCAAAAATTTATCCATTCATTCATTCTAATTTGTTATAGATGATAGCAGAATGAATTTCAATTCATATTACACATATAGAGGACAATTTTTCATGTCTCTGCTTATACACAAAGTGGAGTCACACCATTTGTTTCTTAATACATGTACTTAGGGTAATGATGTCCATCTCATTCCACCATCTTCCCTATCCCCATGCTCCCCTCCTTTCCCCTCCCTCCCCTTTTCCCTATCTAAAGTTCCTCCATTCCTCCCATGCTCCCCCCTCCCCATTATGGATCAACATCCTCATATCAGAGAAAACATTCATCATTTGGTTGTTTGGGATTGGCTTACTTCACTTAGCATAAAATTCTCCAACTCCATTTACCTGCAAATGCCATGATTTTATTCTCTTTTAATGGTAAGTAATATTCCATTGTGTATATAAACCATATTTTCTTTATCCACTCATCTACTGAAGAGCATCTAGGTTGGTTCCACAGTTTAGCTTTTGTGAATTGTGCTGCTATAAACATTGATGTGGCTCCTGCAATCAAAATTTTTACATATTCTTCCCCTATGCTTTACAGAGGTTTTTCAAATTACAGAATGCATTTTTATTCTAAGGAACATTTTTAATTCTCTAGTTCAAAAATATTTATTAATTAGAAAGTTGTGTTCACCAATTCCACCAATATCGAAATGATTCAGCTCTGGTGCATGTCCACATTTGAAACTATCTCACTACAACAGAATATTGCCTGAGGGAATTCAATTCTCTGAAATAATCAAGGCAGATAAAAATTGAGACTGAAATTTTGGGCAACAAAAGTTCAACCTGTACAAATGTAATTTAAAATACATATTTGAATTTATACAAATGGTAATTATTTAAAAATATGCCTGCATCAAAAATAGAAGACAAAATACATATCATTTGCAAATGCTTGATCCTTCAGGAAAACATGTAGCAAACTTCCATACCATAGGCTTTAAATTATTCAATTTTCCAAATATTCATTTTTGTGTATGCTTAAACATCATAAAGTATTTACCAAATAAAGTTAGGTTTACTGATTGCAAACCATATTTTTGTCAACCATTTACTCTCTACTTGATTCTTAAAGTCCATTTGAGATATTAGATTTAGCTAGTTCATGACAGCTGAAAATATTTAACATCACAGTTCAACCCATGTGTAATTGGTTCCTGATCTCCTCACATCCTGAATGGTGAATATGGCTATTTTGCCTGAAGGTATTTATGATACTATAGGATATATTCCAGACAATCTTGCTTACAGATATTTTAAAATATGCTTTGCAGGACCCTCTATCTTAGGGGGGATTTTTCATACTCGCATATTTAATGAGCATGTTCTCTCTGCTCTATGTCCCTTTCATATTCTCTTGGCATAAGGTTTGCCTTCTAAGGCAAAAATTCCTGATTAGAGGTCTTCATTGTCCCTTGTAATCACCTAAACAAAGAGAGTCTCACATGCATTTTCCTCACAGGTCTGCAGAACTACCATCTCTTTGATCTCTTAGAATCAATTCTGTGTATATTACATGCTGGATCAAACAGGGCTAATAAGTTTCCTTTCTTGAGCCATTGCTAAGAGACCTGTGGAAGGCCCTTGAAGGAAGCAGTGAGTTTGTTGATTAGGGATATCTATAACGTGCATAGAAATAAGAGGAAGGCTAGATGATGCAGCCCTCTCTCTCACATCATCCCTCAGTTAATGCTAATCCTTTCCTGTGCTTCCCAGCCCCGTGTCTCATAAAAAGAGATGTGCTAAATGAATGGAGATTTTCTTGCTGACTTTACCTCCAGCTACAAGTAATAAAGCTCATAGTCTTATGGAGCCTCAAAAGCCTCCTAGTGTGTACAATGATACCTGTTAGTGTTAAAGACACAGATAAGCAAATTTGATCTGTTTAGTGATGAAAGAGGAAAGAGATATGCATTGTCAGAAGTGATCTTGTCAATGATATCTGCTGGCAGAGCTGGGAAACTAGATAGGCCCAGTAACAATTAAAGCACAAGAACAGAAGATGTTCAGGAAGTTAATTTACACAAAAGCACACAGATGATGGCTGAGGCCTGATCATGTTGTATTATTCAGTGGTTAAGGGGCCACTTTCTGGTTTCTTCTCCTCCCTCAAACAGGCTGAAGAGTGTCTTTTTAAGGCCTGGTTTACCCCTCAGTAAAATGGGGCAATAATGTTACTCTCCTTATAGGTTTACTTAGGCTTAACTAAGATAAATATTAAGGGCTTAGTACAATCCCTGGCTCAAGGTTTGCACACATTTGATATTTTTTCACAGTATTGACACAACATTCCACTTTATTGTTATGCATAGGCTCAACCTAAGCAGGAAAGTTGATTTTGGCCTTGTATTTGTGAACAGAAAAAACCAGAGCTTCACAAGGAAGTATTTAATCATTTAATTGTCATAGAAATTATCAGTCCCCTTGGAAACCGCAGAAGTGGTGAACTACCCCACGTAAAGTAGCAAATGAAAATAAGTAGTCATAAGATAAAATCAAAATATAATGAAGTTTTCCATTTTCTATTTCTGGCACCTGTAGTTACACAAAATACAGCATTAATATTCAGAAACATTTTACATTTTTTTATTGGTTGTTCAAAACATTACAAAGCTCATGACATATCATCTTTCATACATTTGATTCGAGTGGGTTATGAACTCCCTTTTTTACCCCAAATACAAATTGCAGAATCACATCGGTTACACATTCACATTTTTACATAATGCCATATTAGTGACTGTTGTATTCTGCTACCTTTCCTATCCCCTACATTTCTTACTTTACTGAAATGTCCTTGCTTTTGTTCTTTTTCTTTTAAGGATGGATGAGACGTTTAGGACTGGGAACTAATGTAATCTTCTCTCATGGCACTTTTGAGCTCTGTGACCTTGGAAAAATTACTGTTTTAGTATCCTCATTTGTAAAATTCTGTCTCAGTATCCTCATTTGTAAAATAGAAAAAAATAATTCACTAATGGTACTTTGTACATTTCCCGGCAAATGGCAATTGCCTAATAAAGGTTATTTCTTGAGATTGCTGATAGTGAGATGTGAGGAAAAGAATGGAAGGAGACAGACCGAGAAAGAAAAGTAGAAGAAAGGGAAGAAGTTGTAAAGTTCTGCTTGGCTTAGCTCTTCAAGTCATTTTAGACAGGGATCTAGAATCCAGGTGTCTAGAATCCAGGTGTCTAGAATCCAGGTGTCTAGAATCCTGGTTTGCTAACTCAGGACTCTTTCTACTGCTGCTATTCTATGGAGGAGTTAGTGGGAGAGGCAGGGGGAGTTGGTGCAGAGAATTTCTTCAGGGAAGATATAGTATTAAAGAAAACCTCCAGTAGTGACCTATAATTTGAATTCTAGAAAAGCTTCTACTATTATTATAGGTGGAAGGGAGAAATGAGATGTTAACATCTGCCCCAAGACTCAAATGTTACAAAATCAACACAGTAGCTTAAAGAATCAGGTAGATGCTGGCTCTGTAAAGGAAATGATTGTTCCAAACCCCTAAAAATAAAGTCTATCTTTAAAAGACTTTATTGAATTTTTAAGTATTTATCATTAGATATTCCCTCTCTTAAGAGCAGCCTCTGGCTAGGGTGATGAGATTTGATTTGGGGTTCAAAGCTGAAAGATTTGTCATCTAGGCCAAAAGGATGGACAAATGGGCTTTCTTTGACAATCAAGAACTTATGGGCACTTCACACATCAAGACATGGTTCTAGAAAAGCCCATTTTATGAATGATACCTCATTTCTCTCCTTCTTCCTTCCCCACCAACTTGTGTTGAAGGGGTTCACTAAGCAACCTGGTAGAGTGACAGAATTCTTTGTAATGGGTGCCTCTGTTCAAACTTTGATGATTTCCCATATTTCAGGGCTCCTCACTCAGTTTTATTTAGGTCCTACTTTCCTCATAATGCACTCTGAATTCTCCAAAACCTTCTCTGCCCTAGTTCTTGACCTATAAGATCTCAATTGTCTTCTCTGAAGCATGAGACAGAGAAAACAAAGCTTTCAGCCAGAATGCTTAAGGCTTCTTGTACTTGGTGTGGAAGGTTGTCTGTTCTGGTTGCTAACTAGAGAGACATTTTCAAGGAAAACAATACTCTCTTTAGAGCATGACATTTCTTCAGAATGGTCATTTCTAGTCTCAAATCTGAATGAAGTTTTTCCTGTTTTTTTTTTATTTCATAGCATTGATCACAGTGTGTAAATGTGTATCAGTGTGAGTTTATTTGTACATTTAATGTCTTTTTTTCCTCTTTCTGGACTATAATCTTCCTCCTTTACATGGTAACCTGCACAGAGGCAGGAACTATTCATTTTACTCAAGTGCGTACTCATAGGCTAGTGCACACTTATAAGCAGTGGACTCTCAGTGAGTGTTTGTTGGGTGGATAAATGAAAGGAAAGATGAATAGCAAAAATGAGTATATGGGGCCATGGCCCCTGCTCACTGGAAAATGGACCCATCATATTTCCCTGTGCTTTAGGTGGACTGGAAGAATCTATGTCTGGAAATGCATGAGAGATGTGCTGATGGGTGGGATGGAGGCCATAACTTGTACACATACCTCTTTAGTTTGGATGCATATTTCTGTGTATACAGGTATTGCAAGAAAAGAGACTGTTGTGAGAACAGATGAAAATGAAAATTATATGGAGCACAAAGGTCAAGGAGTTAATTTCCTGAACTCTCATGATACTTTGGGTATGCCAAGCATTGTGCTAGGACATTACCAGTTTTTGCAGGACAAGGGTCTCAGTTGTGCCCAGGATGAGCTGATGCCAAGTAAGTGGACCCTGCAGCTATAGCATCTGGTAGGAAAAACTGAGTCCTTATGTCTGTAAAATAATAGCTTATTTCTTTAATACATCTTTGGTCACAAAATGGGCTGGATATGTAGCTCAGTGGTTAAGCAACCCTGAGTTTAATCCTTGGTGCCAAAAAAAAAAAAAAAATCATGTGTGAATCCAAGTGTGAAAGTGATGCACCAACATGGGCTACAGGTGATGCTGGTGTTGATGATTAAACCAGTGAGTTTTGTATATCTTTTTTTTTTTTTTTTTGGTACTGAGGATTGAACCGAGGGGGTGCTTTTACTGAACTACATCCACAGCCCTTTTTATTTTGAGACAGGATTCTATTAAGCTGCTTAGGGCCTCACTGAGTTGCTGAAGCTGGTCTTAAACTTGCAATCCTCCCACCTTAGCCTCCTAAGTCACTGAATTTACAGGTGTGCACTACCATGCCTGTCTTGTGAATCTTCTGTAGTTTAGAAAAAAAAATTGGGACATGAGAAGGAATTGAAATGTAATCAAAAGATCCTCCCTCCTATAGAAGACAGACTCCTGAACTTAGTTAGGCTTTATCTTTCCACGTGTAACTTCAAAAATAATCAATCATAGGTAAACAGTCACCTTCCTTTGTCCATTGGCCCAATTCACAAGGGGAGTATAACTGAAGCAGCTAGAGAAAAAGAAGGGACAAATAAAAGAGCAGAAAGCATCACTTTGAGGAGTGTAATTGTCGGAGAAGGAGGCAGCCTAGAGTAATTACTCTCAGTTACCAGCCTCCACAGGAGTAATTGAACACCACATGAAGATGTTGGGGAGTTAATTACAGTTCTGACACGTGTAGCAACTCCAGGCCCTAGACTCAGCATAAAATTCATGTTTAGAAAATGAAAATAATCAGGAGACCACACATTTGAAATGTACCACTGAAAAGGGAGGGACACCACTAGGGCCACAACCACAATCATAGTAGGCCTCTTTCCATGCCCAGGGGTGAATGCCATGTTTATATTCCACTGAACCAACTGGCTGAGCGTGTGGAAGACAAATGTGTCCAAGGGCACTGTGTTATTTGCACCAGATAGATGCCTTTTACACTCTGTTTTGAGTCTCCGCATGGCCTGTCATGAAACACAAGAGCAAACACAATTTGCACAGGCTTTACGACATGAATGTTAGTGCTTCGGGAATGCACTAAGATCCTGCCAGCTGTAGCTCAGTAAGGGTCCAGGCCAGATCTGAGTCATCTTGCTGCCTTCCTCCCAGGAATCATTCCCTTTCTTACCCCATTCCTGCTGGCTGAAACACAGGGTCTGCCTGTCCCATATTTCCTTTGATCCAAGAAGATTCAACCTCGTCAAAGTGAACATGGTTAGTAGCCCCTTAGCAGCCTTTGCTTTTAAGTGGGTTCCCACCTTAAGGTGTTTACTTCAAAGCAGTCAAACAGCTAGAACAGAGCCATCAAACAGTTGGGTCAGGCAGTTTTTGGACTAGTTTAAACCTTCAGAGAGGATTTAATGCCAATTCCAAAGAAGTGAGCCTGGGTCCTCCACTTCAGAGAAGTAAGGACTGAAGCAGAAACTGCAAGGGAAAACAGACAACAATGCTTAGAATAAAAAATATTTTCCTTGACCTATACAAGCAGTAACAAGAATTGCCCACTTAATTATGGCAATTCTCCCTTTCCTTTTGACACGTGGAATCCTTGCAGAGATGAGGTAAATTGAACTTCACCATCCCAGTTTTTCAAACTAATGAAATAAAATTGTTTTGCAAGTTTTCAACTTCTAACTTCTGAAGAATCATGCATTAAAAGAGGATCCAGATAAACCTCACTGCACTTTAGTTTCATATACTGAATTTTTACTTATTTCCCATCATCTTAAAGCTACCAGAAAGAAATTTTAAAACACATTTTAAAAAAAAAAAAAAAATGGTTCTGTTGATAAGAAGCCCAACTTATCAATGACATGCTAAAACCTGTAATAGTGACTAATTTCCTCAGCAGCATGCCTCAGTTTTATTTTTAATATATTCATCATAAAAAATTAATTAAACCAATTGCAATTGTTCTATTTTTTTAAAGGAGCTTCAAAAGGAAAGAAAACTGGGGAAAAAATTATGAGCAGAAAGTGAGTAGAACTAACTTCCCACCTTCCCTTCACATATTTACTGACAACAACTGACACAAGTGATAGAATGCAGTGTGGTCAGTAAGGAATGGGGGCAGAATGCACAGTTCCCAGAGGTTATAACACAAAGGAAGAATAGACATCAGAAGTGGTTATGGTAGTGATTAAGACTGAGAAAATGCCCAATTGCCATTTATTCTTTTTATGTTAGCTAACAAATTTGTCTATCTCCTTCTGATACTTATGATAAAATAGTATACATGACAGAATGATGCTACATGTCTTAACACATGTCAATGTGATTCTAGATATTTTATGACCAGAAATTCGTTGATGAAATGCTCTCTTTGGTTCTCTTATTACTCACTTGTTACTGAGACTGACTGGGGAACCAGACAAATTCTTAGCAGGTTTGTTCATTCATGAAATCATATTTAAGAAAGAGTGCCAGATTATCATATAAAGGAATCACGTTACTTACCCTGTGAGATGTGTTAAAAGCAAGCGTACTACAGATGGAAAGAGGTTTTTCTAGGAATTTCAATTGTGTGAAGGCCCACACAATATCACTGTATAGTTTCCACCACCCCCCTTTTTCTTTTTAATGATGAAGCGGTTTTAATTACACCATGACGCTTTACCTTTTTTTTTTTTTTAAGTAGAAAGAAGTTAATAAATGAGTACATGGAAAAATTGTTCCACCACCAGACAAGGCCAAACAAACCATAAATCGAAGAAAAGGGTAGGGTAAAGGTAATGCTTAGAGAATCCTTTTGCCTGCGTGACTTTCAACCTCCTTCTCACCCTCTGATTGGCCTTTCCAAGGATTTATGGGGAAGGTGTCTAACAGAAATACAACCGGCTCAAGGCGGAAGCTCAGTCTACCTGTTCTTTCAGGTCGGAGAAATTCCCCAGGGGGAGAGATCTCCGCAGTTAGACTGTACTCCCACTCTCACCAATTCTCTCCAGGACTCTCCAAGCCACAAGGTTTTCGGCCACCTGGGCCAGGAGACGCTGTAATCGCGTCTTGTTTCTTTCTCTCTCTCTTCCCCCTCCCTCCCTTTCTCTTTTATCCTGCGGTGCCCTATGAGCGCAGCCCGCAGCCCGGGCACTGCCAACCAACTCCTTTTATGGTGAGAGGAAGAATTCTTCGTAGTTTCCACGCCCAAGCCTGGTACCTACCCACCCCTCCACCCACCGTGTCCGCGCGCGCACCCGAATAGGGTACAGCGCGCACGCACACTCCCACCTCTCCTCCCCACCGCTACTCCAGTGTGAAGTCCCAAAGCCATTGTTCTCCCTTCCCGAGGCACAGACGTAGCGCCTCGCGAGCACAGGTTGCGGGAAATAGCCCACTGGGAACGGCCAGGAGCGAGGGAGATGAGACGACAGTTTTAGCGTGGTCTCCCTCGCCCCCTGCCCCCGACACTGGATGGAGAGTTCGGGAGAAGCTGTGAGGGTGCCCGGGAAAGCACCGGGGCTTCCCCTGATCACCGCCGGCGGTGCCCTCTCAGAAAGTCCGCGGGTGAGATTTCAAGAGTCGCCCCCAGCAGCGCAGCTGGAGCGGCGCTAGTCTGAGCCCGGCATCCGCCCAGCGGCGCTCGCCGAGAACACGCTCCGCCCCCTTCCAGTTCAGCCAATGGGTGCCTGGGCCGCGCGCCGTCTGTCTCCGCCTCTGCCAGGGAAACTTGAAAGGAGGAGAAAAGTTTGTACAGAGGTTGGAAGGGCGAGAGCGGAGCTCGAAACCCGGCAGCCAGAGAGGAAGATGAACAGCTCTAGGTCAGAGCCCCAGATTGCGTGGACCCCGAGCCACCCCCAAGACACTAGGAGCGGTCTTAGTGGCAGCCGCCAACTACGGTAGCCGTCCGTTCTGCCCTCGGCTGGGGAGGAGGGCGGCAGGAACCGAGGACCCACGCACAGTTCCACCTGCGCGCGCGGCCACACACCTGGACGCTACCTGCCAGTGGCCAAGACCTGCGGGCTCTACCAAGCGGGGACTCATATTTGAAGGAAAGGGGAAAATTAAACAAAAAACTCAACACCAGTCTTCACTAACCCATCTGCTGCCCCTCCTGTTCTACAACTTTTTGAAAACTGACCACTCTGATCCCAGTTCCGGAAAATTGGCAGCCACGGAGACCCAGCTCCGAAAAAGCCTAAGGCTTAGTAAGTTCCACATTAAACCGGACGAGGCTGAAGGCAGGTTGGGGGCAGGTCCAGGAATCTGAGGCCTGAGCCTGGGCGCCTACGGTGCTGCTACAACCGCGTCCACTAAAGGTAAGATGGTGCAAGATGGGGTAGTGGTCATCAGGTAGACAGAGCAGTGGTCGGGTACTACCCCAGGAAAACTAAGAAAAGAGAGCAAGCTTTCCAAATCGTTTTCTATAACTTGATTGCTGTGAGAATTTTATCGACTCATAATCTTTCGGGAACAACAACACTGCGAGTCACTTTTCCCTTGAGATGGGTCTTGTTCATCTTGGCAATGGAGTGGGTTCGTTTGAGAGGAGGCGGCGGAGAGAATGGCAGTTATCAGCATCTAAATATTAATGTCAGTAGAGTGGTGCTGTTGGCAGGACGTATCGGGAGCCTGGGGATTTCGATAGCCGCAAGTCAGTCAGTGGCTACAGTCCAGAAAGTAAGATCAAGTTCCCTTGTCTCATCAGCAGAGTTTCTCGGGTAGGGGTCTAACACCTTACAAGTAATAACTTCCGCACACTGATCATTTTCCTGTCGCTTGCCATCCCTAGACCCAGCATCGTTCCGCAAGGCTGTGCACTGTCGACCACCAACATGTCAACGCCGGCGGTTAATGCATCCGCCTCCTCGAGTCCGGACCGTCTGAACAGCCCCGTTACCATCCCGGCGGTGATGTTCATCTTCGGGGTGGTGGGCAACCTGGTGGCCATCGTGGTGCTGTGCAAGTCGCGCAAGGAGCAGAAGGAGACCACCTTCTACACGCTGGTATGCGGGCTGGCTGTCACCGATCTACTGGGCACTTTGCTGGTTAGCCCAGTGACCATCGCCACGTACATGAAGGGCCAGTGGCCTGGTGAACAGGCGCTGTGCGATTACAGCACCTTCATCCTGCTCTTCTTCGGTCTGTCGGGCCTCAGCATCATCTGTGCCATGAGTATAGAGCGCTACCTGGCCATCAACCACGCCTACTTCTACAGCCACTACGTGGACAAGCGACTGGCCGGCCTCACTCTCTTCGCGGTCTATGCATCCAATGTGCTGTTCTGTGCGCTGCCTAACATGGGCCTCGGCCGCTCTCAGCTGCAGTACCCGCAGACCTGGTGCTTCATTGACTGGACCACCAACGTGACGGCGTACGCGGCTTTCTCCTACATGTACGCGGGCTTCAGCTCCTTCCTCATTCTCGCCACTGTGCTCTGCAACGTGCTCGTGTGCGGCGCACTGCTCCGCATGCACCGCCAGTTCATGCGCCGCACCTCGCTGGGCACCGAGCAGCACCACGCGGCTGCCGCCGCCGCGGTGTCCTCTGCTGCCTGTCGGGGCAACCCCTCTGCCTCCCCAGCCCTGCCGCGCCTCAGCGACTTTCGCCGCCGCCGGAGCTTCCGCCGCATGGCGGGCGCGGAGATCCAGATGGTCATCTTACTCATTGCCACCTCCCTGGTGGTGCTCATCTGCTCCATCCCGCTCGTGGTGAGTGGCCGGGCTCAGGCCTGTTCTGCCCTTTTCCCTCATCCACCCCTCTCCTCCTGCTCCTTCCCTTCCCTCGGATTTCTTAATTGCGTCTTCTCCAAATAGGGGCTGGAACCCCCCACAGGCCCTCTCTGAGAAAGCCTCTGGGGAGGCCTTCTGAGTGCCCAATTTTGAGACTGGGAGAGGGGTGCCTTCCCCTATATGCCCTGAATCTCTTTCTCCGAAAGCCTGGGTTCCTCTCCCTCCAGGGACAACCCCTACCTACCCCTTGGTGCTTGACATTAGTCCCCGATTGTCTGGGAACACACACCCCTCTCTCTGTCACCTGTGGAGGGAACCTCTCTGTAGGGTGACCTAGCCCAGTCCTCCACACTGACAACTTGCAGAGCCTGAAAACATCAGGGGTGATGATCTCTCTTGGAAACCATTTCTTAGGCCAATGGGGCTTTGGGTGTTTTGTTTTATGTAGAGCTTTTGGTTTGGTTATGTTTCCTTAGATAAAGTAGCATTTTAGTGCTAGAAGAGATAGCCAATGCTTTTGAGTCTTGCCTAACTCCTTCACCTCACAGAGGAAGAAGGGAATGATTGCTGAGAATAATCTAGCAGAAACTACACAGTGAGCTAGGTTCCCTGCTCTTTACCATGCTGTGCCTGGGAGAACATTTTGATGCATACAAATTATAACTCTTGCACAGGGCATGGCCCAAACTCAGGTTCATTAGTTCTTTCTGCAGGCCAGGAAAGTAATATTTCTGAGGAGGCCAATTATGGACAGGCTGATTTATATAAGTTAATGGATTTGAATACTCAAATAACCATGAGAGGTACAGTACCTTTATGGAGGTTTTAGATGGTTTATGAGATTTAGAGAGGATTCTTATTTATTGCCCAGACAAAATTCTACAGTTTTTGTGGCTCTTAGGCCATCAGACTCCAAACCCTGCTCCTATAGTATTGCATTCTCTCTCTTAGAACTTCTAATTTTGGCCTTTGTGCTGTATGTGTTAAAGTTTTGGTACACTTTATTTTCAGGACAACATTCTCTTTAAAGTTGCCTTTGGATTAACTTTTAAAATACACAGAAAGGTTCAAAGCCTACCTACTTCTCTATTTTTGCCTGTTATTAAGATGGAATGCACCAGTAACAGACAGGCAGGTGAACATAATTCTTTATCTAGTTTATCTTGAAAGAAACTAGTTCTAAGTTCCTCCATCTCTCTAAATACTGCATTCCTGGAAATTACAAAACACCGACTCAAAAAAGAGATGACTGCTCTTTCTTAGGCTTATTGGAAGCAAGAGGAAATACATGTAACGGGCTATTGTTCTTTCCTTTATTTTATTAATACTGTCCAGGATTATTTGATATAAAAATATTATATCTCTGATAAGTGACTGTAAATGGAAGGAACTTAGAGGTGGCTGGGAGCCAGCATACAGTAGCTTCTTGCCAATTGGTGTAAACAGAAGTAAATATAATTGGCAGAAGAGCCTTTAAGCCATTCCAGGACCCAGTGTAATTTACAGAGTGAAGTCACACTTGAGCCACATAAACATATTTTACTGTCTGTGATGGCAACTCAGGATCAAGTGAGCTTTTGTAAGAAAGCACTCTGCCCCTGCTAAGGTCTGGGTTCCTTGGCCTCTGCCTTATGTTTTGCAGAACAGTGAATGACAAAGTGAGTGGTTGTTATTTACAGAACATCCACTTTAAGGAACTAAGGAATCAGAGGTAGGAGGTTAGCAACAAGCTCATACTTTCTAAATGTTTTGGTTGGAGGTGAGCATGTGAAGCTACTGATTCCTGCAAATCCACGGATACAGGGTTTTCCTCCATCATCATGAGAGGCATTCTATTATAGACTGACAGTAGACTTGGCCCTAAAGTATAGGACCATTTATGACAAAGCCTTTGAAATTATTTGAGGACAATAAGTTGTTGTACTTGTATTTATGGTCTGCAAATTAACCATAGTTTAATCTAACAAAAAAATGTCAAGTCTGTAGAAAGTCAGTAATATATAGTAGATATTAAGTAATCTCAACCTGAACATTGAAACTGGCTCAGTTAAGAAGTAATCATGTTAGTCAAGAACTTACATAGATTTTGTGAAGTAAGGAAGCTTACAAATCGTAGTGGCTTAGTTTTTAGCCTTAAGTTTTGACTACTGAAAACTAATTTCAGAATCAGTTTAAGTGTAAATTTTTAAGTAATGGGATATTATATTATTACCCATCCACCCACGCACACTTCAGCAATTAAAGAATCAAAAGGGAAACATCCACAATTACAGTCCTCCTTGGCTTATTTTTGCAACATTCTTTTTCACCTTTCTCATAATGTAATTTAAGGTTAAAGCTTCTAAACTCTCTGGCAGTTAAAGCAGCAGGCTCTATTTTCAATTGCAGGGAAACTAATGAAGCATCAATTTTAACTTTTATCCAATAAAGTTGTTGCTAAACCTATCTGAGGAAAAATCAAATCCTTTGAATCACTTGGAAAGGTTACCTACCAGGGCATATATAGTTTCTTTTTAAAATCTCAAGGAAATTTGAAAGCTTGACACAAAGTAGTAGAGAAATATGAAGCCACTGGAAAGCAGCCAAGTTTCTGTCTTTGGGACACCAGGAAAGAAAAAGCTACAGTGGCTCTAAGAGGGTGTGTGATACTGAGTTTAGTATAAAAGGTAAATTTCAGTCTGGTATCAAAAAATAAATGTTTTATAAATAGATCTGAGTCTGGAATGGAAATTTAAGAAAGGTTGGGGAATTCATTGTGCTGAGCAGAACCTACAGAACTGTCTGAAGTGAATCATAGTCAATGAACAAAAAAGGTAGAAAGTGGAAGTGAAATCCATAGGAATATCAAATGTCAAGATTTGATAGGAAGGTGGTTCTTGTTATTTTGTCTTTTGTCTATTTGTAATCAATCTTGTTTTTTTTAATTTTAATACAGGAAAAGCTGAATAAATGAAAGAGTACACTTAAGATAAATAAAAGAGGATTGAATTCAGAAATGTGCAAGCAAGACAACTTCCTAACATCCCTGTGTTAAATGTTGTAGCTAGATCAATTTCTGCTACCTAATCTTGCAGTTACAGTACTAATGTTAAGATAATGATTGTAATCAAATATTTTGCCTCAGGGCTAAGCAATTATAATGTAGGATTTGGAAAGGCATTTTCCTTCATGCACAGGCAAGCCAAGGCCATATTTATTTATTTTCTTTTTCCTTACTCTGAATTAACAAGTATTCATCTCTATTGGGAGTGGAATAGTCAATTTGATTAATCTTCTGCTTGGGTCAGATAAAATTTAAGTCCTTAGGAAAATAACTTCCTGTGAGTATCTATTTAGTTGCTTACTATAAACTAATTGTCTCTATAAAGACAAGCTAAAGAGGTTGTCTTATCTACATACTTCCAAAGAATGTAATCCCCTTTTCTTTATCTTAAGCATACTTTATCATTTATTCAATTTTCCGGTGTTTAAAAAATCCTAAGACTGATTTCAAATAGAAGAACGGACAAAATTACTAGAAACTAGTTGATCATCAGCATTTGACCAGCAAAAGCTTATCAAAGCAGATGAAAACTGTATAAATAGATGCACATTTTTATTTAAGGCAAACTGGAATCTCATTATAAAATAACTGATGGGATTTTAGGTAAGAATTACATTTGTGGGTAATAGAATAAGACAGTAAATTTGGGTACAATTGCAGTAGAATCGAAAAGATGTGATTTTTTAAATAACTTTGGCTAAGTTAAGAATAGCAATTTCTAGAAGCAAGTTTTTTAGTCATAACATGAAATTGCAGACCCAGTAGTAAGTAGCACCTTGAACACAGGAGAATAACACACAAAAAAAGTGAGGTATTTCCACATCTGACATCTCATTTGAATCTTGTAAAAGCTCTGGGAAGAGAGTAGAGCAGACTGTCCTTTTCACCGTCTCTGCACGTCAGCTTCCCTAGCTGCACATGAAGAATTTTTCAGTTGGGGCTGAATTTGTAGCTTAGTGGTAGAGTGCTCACCTAGCACGCGTGAGGCACTGGGTTCGATCCTCGGCACCACATAAAAATAAACAAATAAAAGAAATGTGCTAGTGTCCATCTACAACTAAAAAGATATTTTAAAAAAAGAATTTTTCAGTGAAACTTACTGGGTTGCTTGGGTGAATCTTAGTCAAATGCTCCTTTCACCACCCTTTGCTGACCTGTCAAGTCTTGGTTTCATTGAACACCTACTAACAAGATATTTTTCCCCTAGAGCTGAAGTTATTCTTATAGTCTTCTTAAAATGTTGAAAATGAGAGTTTAAAAAATTTAGAAATAAATTTGCAATGAAGAGATTAACTAACAGAGATTAACTTGCCTGCAATAAGTATTCAGTTAGTGACCCAGAAGGAATGGGAAATGAGGTCTCTAATACCACCACAGAGTCAGAACTCTTTCCATGATCTTTCACTTCAAAAAAAAGAAAAAAAAATGGTAAGACCTTCTAGTAACAGCTGTGTCAATTCTGGACTCTTCACAAGGCAGTGAGTGAGATAACTGAGCACACACAGATAATTCCTTTTATGTTCTTGGAACAGACCAAGTAGCATGAGTGCACAAATCCAGTTACAGATCTTGGTATTTACTGGAAAGTACTACTATTTTGAAAATCAATTATTAAATTGTTCTGATTAAGATTTCAACATTCTTTTGTCAATTCAACATTCCCTGCAAACAGGTTGTTCTTAAGTAGAAAGTACATGTTTTTAATACCATGTCATTAACCACATCCTAAAGTTACCCCCTACCCACATTTTTCAAATTAATGATCTATTCCACAGTGGCCAAGTGTCCCTATATAGGTTACAAGAAAAACAAAGAGAGCCAGCATATGTGTTCTATCCTGGACACTGTAGTACACACTTCAACAACTTATGCACAAATTGTAAGAACAGCCAGGATTTGAACAGAGGTTTATTTGATCACAAAGCTCCGGCATTTACCTCTACAACATGTAGCCTCCCTTGAACTTTCCTATCATTACACCTTGTGAATTTATCAAATCCTCTCCAAGTTACATTCCAATGCTCTTGAACCCTAAGCTCTAATCAGTCTCAGAAAGTTTGAAATATTTTCATGTATGACAATATTAGTGAAAATCATGTGCACAAATCTGCAGCTACTACAGCTTTTAAAAGTCATCTTTTAAAATTGGCTGAAAGTTGAGGTATTGCTTGAGTTCAGTGAATTGTTTAGGATTTTTTTTTTCCCCTCTGACTCAGAGGTTCTGTTTTATCATCAGCACAGTCTTCCAGCACTGGAAACTGCCTGCACTTGTTTATTTGTGTAACATATAGGGCCCATTGGACATGAGTTCCAGAAAAGTTTTCACCTCCCCGCATGACATTGAAGTACTGCTGTAGATATTCCCATCCTAATCTGGGTTTCCCTTCCTTCAGGGAGAAAAAAATCAAGTAGCCTTTAAAGTGATGCAGAAGTTGCTAAATTTATTCAAACATTACAAAATGCATGAACTTTTTGTTTTAGATTCTTCCCCCATGTCTATTTGAAGTAAACCTCCTTTGAGAATATTATTCAAAGTAAAACTCATCATTCATATTCATTCTTTTCAAATAATTTGACCTACTTTTAAGGATGCTTCTCCCTGAATTTAGAATTTGTGTTTTCTACTCATCCTTCTGCTACCCTGTGAACTCCCCTTTAGTGAGGAGACATTAAAAGCCAGGTTTAGCAGCTTGTACTAAATTGTAAGCTTTCCTCCGCAGCATTCCCTTCTGC
Source organism: Marmota flaviventris (assembly GCF_047511675.1). Classification (NCBI taxonomy): domain Eukaryota; kingdom Metazoa; phylum Chordata; class Mammalia; order Rodentia; family Sciuridae; genus Marmota; species Marmota flaviventris. Next base: position 149,883,684 of record NC_092502.1, read on the forward strand.
AGTAGTCAGAATTAATTATAGCTGTGGATGAAGTGAGGCACAGAAGTGATACTTTCCTTGCCTCTCATCACCTTTGACTGTGAACACCAATCATCAATTATTTTTCAATCCTCTGACTTTTCTAAAAAGTCACAGAAATTTAAAAATAAAATGCTAAGTCCTAAAATTCCTTTAAATAGCTATGAATATCATCCCATCTTAACTATTCAAAAATTTTCCTCCTTTCAGTAGTAACCATGTTTC